>NC_088243.1:14401943-14526943 GCF_036934945.1 Oncorhynchus masou masou | reverse complement strand
TGGTGCTTGCAATACCAAGGTTGTGGGTTTGATTCCCACGGGGGACTCATAAGAAAAAAGTATAAACTCACTGTGTGATATTAGGTTGCTTCTTGTGTAAATATTTTCCACCTGGATTTGAATGATTTGAACTAAGTCGCTCTGGATAAGAGCATGTGCTAAATTAAAACACTGTAATAATGTATTACTTTTTAATGTGCCATGAACACAACCAGTCATTATGTTTTCATCTGATTGTCAAACAAATCACTTCAAAAGTAATAAGTCCAGCATCCGAACAGTGCACTTTGCACCCGCTAACTATCTCACTGGAGAAAGCACCAAAACGAGCGAAACAGAGCCCCTCTGTCTTACTATATGTGGTCAATGTATCTGATGCTGTCTGGCCAAAAAGAGTATGACATGCCCTAATCTTTTTGGCCAGACAGCATCAGATGCATGGGTAACACATACATGTCCTCTGCCTCTAGAGTCTAAGGACCAGGTCCTGGGTTTCTGCTAAGCTAACGTACAGAATTGTTTTAAGATGGTCATACCAAGGATAATTTAGGTGTTTGACTTGAAATATTAGGACCCCTGTAAGTATAAAAAATATATCCCTTTAAGTGGAAATGCCCTTCTCAATTCCAGAAATTCTTAGGCCCGGTACCAGATTACCTTCAAACGCTTCTCGTGACACTTGTGGGGGTCGTAGAGCAAAACAGAGAACACCATCATATTCGCGTGAGTCTCATCTTTCCATAGGGCTTGTGAGGCCTTTACAGACGATTTCGTGAGAAGACCATTTTTCGGGATGTCTCCTGGTCTGACAAACACAGCTGTAGCTCCAGATATCTCTAGCTTAAACAGACAAATTATTATGAGGATTTTTCTATCATTTACTTATTCTGCTTCAAGCGGAGCATGGGGGGGTCTCAGCGGATATGATTTATTTATTTCATTTTTATGCCCAGCTCACAAGGCCCCTTCAGCTCAGTTGGTAGAGCATGGTGCTTGCAACGCTAGGGTTGTGCTAGGGTTTGATTCCCATGGGGAACCCATTTGTAAATGTATGTACTCACTAAGTTGCTTATGGCTAATGGTCCGTCTGCCAGTGGTCACATAAAGAGTTTATGGACATACTGAAATCTAAAAATAACACATTTTCTCCCCTTGAGGAAATGAAAGAGTCCACTACATTCAGTGGTCAGCTGGATCAAAGACTCCTGACTCACCCTCTCCTACCATGGTCTCATTTCCAACTGGCAATCTATTTCCTACATACTGCAGTACTTTTGACCAGGCCCCATAAGGCTCTGTTCAAATGTGATGCACTATATAGGGAATAGGGTGCCATTTGGGATGCTGATATGGCCTTTGTGGGTAGCTGACCCATACGAACAGACTCTTGTGTAGAGCGACTTCATTAGAATGGCTTTATGATGTGTGCTCTCCATGCCAGCGGATCTTATTTAAGGTACACACAGTTATTAAAGCCCTGGTAATTATTAGGTTTAACCAGGATTATGCAGTGTACTGTAAATCATTACATGTCTCGCCTCTAAGTCCAGTCCATAGGAACTCTTATAGGCCCACTTTTGCAAATAGAATGTACATGGCTTACAGTCCATTTTCTCCAGTAGTTAACAACGATAAGAGCAAAAGAGAAAATAAAACCCAGGAAAGCCCTTCTTGAATTACTGATATGAACCTGCAGTATACTGTGAACCATGACACTTTCAAGACTCCTTCCTAGCCCACAGTCCAAATGGTACACATACCACTAAGTGGTAACATTAGCACTTGTATTGGCAATTGCCTTCACCTGAATAATGCACAACCAGCGCCTGGTAGTATAATGTTTTACAGTGTTTGTACCCTCTGAGTGAACAGTGAACAGTGTGCACCTGTTTAGAGTGGGTGTTGTCTTACAGTAAGGATGCTTGTAAATACAATAAGTAAACCCATTAAAATATATAAACCTTTAGGTCATTAAGGTACTGCATCATATCGCACAAAGATATACAGTAGCTCTCATCTAGCTCATCTGTCATCCACTCTGCAGGTAGATGCCAAGTAGTCTCTCCCCACAGCCTATAAGAGCCACCAGTCTGTTGAGACAGACTAATGCCAATCGCCTCTAGTTCCTTATACTTGGCAGTTAGTCCCTCAGCCCTGGGCCAGCTGGTGAATGCTAGCTTATACCTGGCAGGTGGTTCTCTCACTCTCACACACACGCACACACACACACACGCACGCACGCACGCACGCACCCACACACACACACACCTACACACACACACACACACACACACACACACACACACACACACACACACGCACGCACCCACTCACCCGCACGCACGCACGCACGCACGCACGCACGCACACACGCACACACACACACACACACACACACACACACACACACACACACACACACACACACACACACACACACACACACACACACACACACACCTACACACACACCTACACCTGGCATGTGGTTCATCCATTTTAGATTAAAAACCCTTCCCTGGAGAGGAGCACAGCAGACTCCTGTTAACACCGTCTCAGAGGCAGAGAGTTAATATGAGTCATGAGGCTGGGCATATTAATGATACTTTTATAGTAGCACTTTGGTTAGTTAAGTTAACAATTCATTACATAACCAAGTGCCCATAGTATTTCTTTGAGTCTCTTCTCTGTTCAAGTTTTTTAAATGTAAATAATGAGTGAGTCTACCTCTGATAAGCTTCCCAGTAAAGCATTAAAAACAATCAAGCAACACGGAAAAGTGCTAAAAAATAGCCCATATTAACATTTTTTATGATTTATTTATCTGTTATTTTACCAGGTAAGTTGACTGAGAACACGTCCTCATTTGCAGCAACAACCCGGGGAATAGTTACAGGGGAGAGGAGGGGGATGAATGAGCCAATTGTAAACTGGGGATTATTAGGTGACCGTGATGGCTACACATGTAGCCTTAGAAACAAGGTCCATGAAGTCAATAGCTTGCTTGTAAAATATTCATTCTATTCTCTCTTCATTCATCTCTGAAACTCACTTATTTAATACCTTTGATGATACAGTGGTAGCAATACATGGTTATAATACCTACAGAAAAGAAAGAAATGTCAACAGAGGTGGTGTTGTGGTCTATATTCAGAACCACATTCCTGTAAAGCCTAGAGACGATCTAATGTTAAATACTGTAATAGGCCACAGGTTCATCTGCCTCACCTAAAGCCCGTTCTGGTGGGAAGCTGCTATAGACCACCAAGTGCTAACAGTCAGTGTCTGGATAATATGTGTGAAATGCTTGATAATATAAGTGATATCAACAGAGAAGTATATTTTCTGGGTGATTTAAATATCGACTGGTTCTCATCCAGCTGCCCACTCAGGAAAAAACATCAATGTGTAACCAGTGCCTGCAACCTGGAACAGGTTGTCAGTCAACCTACCAGGGTAGTTACAAACAGCACAGGAATGAAATCATCAACATGTATTGATCACATTTTCACTAACGCTTCAGATATTTGCTTTAAAGCAGTATCCAAATCCATAGGACGTAGTGATCACAATATAATTGCCATATTTGGGAAAACCAAAGTTCCAAAGGCTGGACCTAATTTAGTGTATAAGAGGTCATACAATACGTTTTGTAGTGATTCATATGTTGATGACGTAAAGAATATTTGCTGGTCTGTGGTGTGTAATGAGGAGCAACCAGACACTGCAATTGATGCATTTATGAAACTACTTATTCCAGTTACTAATGAGCATGTATCCATTAAGAAAACGATTGTAAAAACTATTAAATCTCCTTGGATTGATGAGGAAACTAAACATGTTATGGTTGAGAGGGATATTTTATTTATTTAAGTAGGCAAGTCAGTTAAGAACAAATTCTTATTTTCAATGACGGCCTAGGAACAGTAGGTTAACTACCTTGTTCAGGGGCAGAACGACAGATTTGTACCTCGTCAGCTCCAACGTTCTAACCACTAGGCTACCCTGCCGCCCCATGAGATGAGGCAAAAGGTATGGCAATTAATTCTGGCAGCCCAAATGATTGGCAAACGTACTGCAAATTAAACAGTTATGTGACTAAACTAAATAAAAAGAAAAAGAAACTACACTATGAAACAAAGATAAATGATGTAAAATATGGGAGTAAAAAGCTTTGGGGCCTTAAACGAAGTCTTTGGAAAAAAAGCCAACTCGGCTCCTTCATTTATTGAATCAGATGGCTGATTCTTTACAAAGCCCACTGATATTACAAACTACTTTAATTACCTTTTTCATTGGCAAGATAAGCAAACTTAGGGATGACATGCCAGCAACAAACGCTGACACTACACATTCAAGTAAAGTCAGTGTGGAAGAGGTGAAAAAATGATTGTTGTCTATCAACAATGACAAGCCACCGGGCATTGACAATCTGGATGGAAAATTACTGAGGATGACAGCAGATGATATTGTCACTCCTATTTGCCACATCTTCAATTTAAGCCTACTAGAGAGCGTGTGCCCTCAGGCCTGGAGGGAAGCGAAAGTCATTCCGCTACCCAAGAATTGTAAAGCCCCCTTTACTGGCTCAAATAGCCGACCAATCAGCCTGTTACCAACCCTTAGTAAACTTCTGGAAAAATTCTGTTTGACCAGATACAATGCTATTTCACAGTAAACAAATTGACAACAGAATTTCAGCATGCTTATAGGGAAGGACACTCAACAAGCACAGCACTGAAACAAATGACTGATGATTGGCTGGGAGAAATGAATGATACAATGATTGTCGAGGCTGTCTTGTTAGACTTCAGTGCAGCTTTTGACATTATCGATCATAGTCTGCTGCTGGAATAACATATGTGTTTTGGCTTTACACCCCCTGCTATAATGTGGAGAAGGAGTTACTTGTCATACAGAACACAGAGGGGGTTCTTTAACGGAAGCTTCTCAAATATAATCCAGTTAGAATCAGGAATTCCCCAGGGTAGCTAGGCCCCTTGCTTTTTTTTTTTTTACTAATGACATGCCACTGACTTTGAGTAAAGCCAGAGTGTCTATGTATGCGGATGACTCAATGCTATACACATCAGCTACTACAGCGACTGAAATGACTGCAACACTCAACAAATAGCTGCAGTTAGTTTCAGAGTGGGTGGCAAGGAATAAGTTAGCCCTAAATATTTCTAAAACTAAAAGCATTGAATTTGGAACAAAACACTCACTAAATCCTGAACCTCAACAAAATCTTGTAATAAATCAATGGAAATTGAGTAACCCTAGAGTAACTGAGTAACCCTAGAGTAACCCTAGAGTAATTGGAGTAACCCTAGAGTAATTGGAGTAACCCTAGATTGTAAACTGTCATGGTCAAAACATACTGATTCAGCAGTAGCTAAGATGGGGAGAAGTCTGTCTATAATAAAGCGATGTTCTGCCTTCTTAACAACTCTATCAACAAGGCAGGTCCTATAGTCCCTAGTTTTGTCGCACCTTGACTACTGTTCAGTTGTGTGGACAGGTGCCACAGAAAAGGAAAAAGAAAATTGCAATTGGCTCAGAACAGGGCAGCACGGCTGGCACTTGGATGTACACAGAGAGCTAATATTAATAATATGCATGTCAATCTCTCCTGGTTGAAAGTGGAGGAGTGATTGACTTCATCACTACTTTTATTTATGAGAGGTATTGACATGTTGAATGCACCGAGCTGTCTGTCTAAACTACTGGCACACAGCTCGGACACCCATGCATACCCCACAAGACATGCCACAAGAGGTCTCTTCACAGTCCCCAAGTCCAGAACAGACTATGGGACGCACACATGACTACATGGAACTCTATTCCACATCAAGTAACTCACGCAAGCAGTAAAATTAGATTTAAAAAACAGATAAAAAGCATCTTATGGAAAAGTGGGGACTGTGAAGCAACACAAACATTGGCACAGACACATGCATACATACACACATACACACACACACACACACACACACACACACACACACACACACACACACACACACACACACACACACACACACACACACACGCACGCACACACGCACACACGCACGCACGCACGCACGCACGCACCCACACACACACACACACACACACACACACACACACACACACACACACACACACACACACACACACACACACACACACACACACACATGCACGCACCCACACACACACACACCTACACAGGAAGAGTAGCTGCTGCACCCCAGGAAGAGTAGCTGCTGCTTTGGCAGCATCTAATGGGGATCCATAATAAATACAAATACAAATGATATTAACAAGCAACATTTGTCGGCTGTGGATATTGAATCCTGCTCCTCTTCTATGTATGTATGTATGTAGATACTGTATGAAGGTATGTGCATATATGCAGTGTGTATGTATGTATATATGTATGTGTATTATTTTACTGCTCTAGGGATACAATTATTGTTTGGATAACATTATTTATTATTATGTATTGATTTACTTTTAATTCTTATTTTTTCACTCTTTATGCGCAATGCAGAGAACACCGGAAGAAGAATGATCATTTAATTACCATAGTGAATCATTGTAATGTTTGTTTCTGTGTCAATTAATCCAATAAGGGATGAGTTGCCAATTGGCGACTTAACACCGAAAATAAAATGTAATTTATTCATTCATTCATTATACTGTAACTGATAAGACACAGGTGTCTGCGTGGTTTAGATACAGAAACTGTAGATTATATTATATTAAAGGCCCACTACAGTTCATATTGTGCTCAAGTACAGTAATCATACAGTATGTGTATGAAATGTGAGGATTGTTCATGAAAGCATTTGGGCTCAACTGAAGTGGATATGTAAGTTTTCGTTCTGTTTTTATGTTCATGTTATAGATCTGTTGCCTCAGGTAAGTGAGTGGAATAGCAGATTTTCTACCTTTTTTAAACATCAGTTAAGAAAGTTGATGAGAGTTCAGGAGTGAACATCAGAGTGTTGCAGTAGAAGTAGATTTGACTGAGGTAGATTTGACTGAAGTAGATTTGAATGAGGTAGATTTGAATGAAGTAGATTTAAATGAGGTTGATTTGACTGAGGTAGATTTGAATGAGGTAGATTTGAATGAGGTAGATTTGAATGAGGTTGATTTGACTGAGATTTGAATGTAGATTTGAATGAGGTAGATTTGAATGAGGTAGATTTGACTGAGGTAGATTTGAATGAGGTAGATTTGACTGAGGTAGATTTGAATGAGGTAGATTTTAATGAGGTAGATTTGACTGAGGTAGATTTGAATGAGGTTGATTTGACTGAGGTAGATTTGAATGAGGTAGATTTGAATGAGGTTGATTTGAATGTGGAAGATTTGAATGAGGTTGATTTGAATGAAGTAGATTTGAATGAGGTAGATTTGAATGAGGTTGATTTGACTGAGGTAGATTTGACTGAGGTTGATTTGACTGAGGTAGATTTGAATGAGGTTGATTTGAATGAAGTAGATTTGACTGAGGTTGATTTGACTGAGGTAGATTTGAATGAAGTAGATTTGACTGAGGTAGATTTGAATGAAGTAGATTTGAATGAGGTAGATTTGAATGAGGTTGATTTGACTGAGGTTGATTTGACTGAGGTAGATTTGAATGAAGTAGATTTGACTGAGGTCGATTTGACTGAGGTAGATTTGACTGAGGTTGATTTGAATGAGGTTGATTTGACTGAGGTCGATTTGACTGAGGTAGATTTGAACGAGGTAGATTTGAATGAGTTAGATTTGAATGAAGTAGATTTGAATGAGGTAGATTTGAATGAAGTAGATTTAAATGAGGTAGATTTGACTGAGGTAGATTTGACTGAGGTCGATTTGACTGAGGTAGATTTGAACGAGGTAGATTTGAATGAGGTAGATTTGAATGAGGTAGATTTGAATGAGGTAGATTTGAATGAGGTTGATTTGACTGAGGTCGATTTGACTGAGGTAGATTTGAACGAGGTAGATTTGAATGAGGTTGATTTGAATGAGGTAGATTTGAATGTGGAAGATTTGACTGAGGTAGATTTGACTGAGGTTGATTTGAACGAGGTAGATTTGAATGAGGTAGATTTGAATGAGGTAGATTTGACTGAGGTAGATTTGACTGAGGTTGATTTGAATGAGGTTGATTTGACTGAGGTTGATTTGACTGAAGTCGATTTGACTGAAGTCGATTTGACTGAGGTAGATTTGAACGAGGTAGATTTGAACGAGGTAGATTTGAACGAGGTAGATTTGAACGAGGTAGATTTGAATGTGGAAGATTTGACTGTATTGCATTATTTGTTTGTTAACAAATTATGTTCCAGCTCGGTCCCATCTGGGCAATACTAGGCACAGTTTAAAGGTCCTGAACAGTCATCCTGAAAAGTACTTTTTCTCTCATGGCTAACTACAGTACCAGTGAGTTTGAAAAGACAACTTGAGTGCGCAGGGAGCTTATAATCATGAGCTTGCCTTGACTAACAGCTCTTTGAAACACCTATGTCAGGCAACTTGGATGCAGTGAGCAGTGTTGCAGTAAAATCATCACAAGCTAATGTAGTGATACACAAAGCAACTCTAACAACATTAAAATTGTGCATTGAATGCCCCCCATTTGTTTCTATGCTGGCTGAAGACCTAGCTAGCCAGTAACTAGACACAGATGAAAGGGGAAACAACAGTATCTTTGGCACAGATGAATAGGGTCAACTTTGAATGATATTTGTTGACACCCTACAGTCAAATTTTGGCACCAGTAGAGTAGTTATCTAGCTATATAAACCACACCCCTCTGCAAACACGCCTTCCACAATGTTGGTTGCAAGGTGGTACATATTTAAATTAGGTAAGAGAATATCATGTTACCATTGGTGTATTAAGGTGAGAGTTAAGGTGATGTCACCTTGTCCCCTTAATAATTAATCAAAGTGTTTGACATGGGGGAGGGGACCAGTAACATTATGATCAAACTTGATCAATGTAGAAGCATCCGTCGTTTTTCATATTTTGGTCATCATACTTTGATCTGGTTTCCTTCAAATATCATAACATTTCATGAAAAACATGATTTTGACTGTTCATGACTTTTAAGGCAGGGCATCAGCTGCTGCTGGTTCGAAGGAGGCACACAGAGAGGGCAGACAAGCAATCAGACAGATGCATAGAGAAGAGTTCCGAAGACAGAAATTGTAAAGGAAAGTGCGCAAGACAAATAGGGCAACAAAGTCAAAAGCACAGACACACATAGCAACCCAGACCTCAAGTGCAGTATAGAATGTCTGGTGGAATGAAGCATCAGTCACATCTTCAGAGAACCCTATAGTCTCTCTCTCTCTCTCTCTCGCTCCCTCTCTCTCTCTCTCTCTCTCTCTCTTTTATTAAGACAAAGAAGAGAAAGAGAGAGCATTTTTGTTTTTCTCAGAGCTGTAGTTAAGAGAGCCTCTCTCTCAGGGTTTGCTCTGCAGAGCAGTATAGTAATCTGTATAAAGCGATGGGTTGTTGCTCCCCAGCCCACTCCGAGTACCATGCAGAGGCAGCTGTTATATAACACAACACAGAGATGAACGTTTTGGAGAAAGACAATTAAGAAGTACTTTATTCAACCCTAAATCAACTCCATCACTTTGGATCTACATACATAGTGCTCTACAGGGCTTCATAATCCAGTACATAATCCCTTTAAATTGAACATAACATTTTCGTTGACACCATCTGGATGTTTACTCTACTAGAACATTCAAAACAAATTATTAGGACCGTCAGTTTGGGATTCGTGTTGATAAGAAAACATGCAGTGCATGATTAATATCTTATATTATGTGGGGAATTTTCACAACATTTTGCAGCAAATCATAGCAGAATAAGCACTCTGCTGTTAAATGAGTTTTAAAGTGAAACTGGGTTAAAAGCACTGAGCCAGTGTTTATGTTCTGTGGTCTGAACTTGTGTCAACGTATCATGCTGCAGTTCTATCCACCCTGTGGGTACAAAGCCTTCTCTGTTGTTGCATTACGCCAATGGACATTTAGTCATTCATCACTGCTACAGTTGTTATGATATTGTTGTTTATTACCATTTTCATTATTTTATTTCATTTAATACTGCATGTTGGAGCTCGGAGCCTATGATTTTCACGATACCCTGCAATCACACCTGCAACCCTGACTATTTAACACTCTGACCGTGATCAGTCTTGTAATTGGTGTTAGCCTTTTACTGCAGTGGGCTATATCAGGGTCACACAGAGTGATTCTTGGTAGCCTTAAACAAATCTACTTTGAAACAAAAGTACACACCTCAGACACATGGTTATGGGCTTAAAAAAAGTAGACACCGGTACCATGTCAGATGTAGAGATGGATTGTATTCAAATTGGAGTTTCCATCCCAAAATTAGACTTTATATACATGACAGAAGACTGACATATAACAAAACCGTTTGACATAGAAACACCAGGTTTTCTGCATAGTTTTTAATTATTAATATTAATTAATGAATTATGGAAAATATGAATATCATTCCAGAGACCACTAGCCACTAGTTACTTTGACTGCAGGAAATGGAATGTCAGGCATTCTACTGCTCAGTGGAACTCATTTCTGGAGCCTGAGATCCTATTCGAACTGTCAGAAGGAGAGAGAGAGAGCGAAAGAGACAGAGAGAGAGAGAGGAGTGTGAGAGAAATTGTCACCATGCTAGTGTATGATCGTAATCATCACACACAAGGGTTTGGGTTTAAATGCCCTTTTCATCATGATTTGATGCATGAGGTTCTCCCTGTTGGTCTAGGGTCTCCCTGATGCTTGAGGGTCTCTCTGTTGGTCGAGGGTCTCCCTGATGCTTAAGGGTCTCCTTGACGGTCCAGGGTCTCCCTGATGATTGAGGGTCTCCCTGATTCTTGAGGGTCTCCCTGACGCTTGAGGGTCTCCCTGATGCTCAAGGGTCTCCCTGATTCTTGAGGGACTCCTTGACACTCTAGGGTCTCCTTGACGCTCCAGGGTCTCCCTGATGAGTGAGGGTCTCCCTGATGCTTGAAGGTCTACCTGATGCTTGAGGGTCTCCCTGTTAGTCGAGGGTCTCCCTGATGCTTGAGGGTCTCCTTGTTGTTCCAGGGTCTCCCTGATATTTGAGAGTCTCCCTGATGCTTGAGGGTCTCCTTGATGCTCCAGGGTCTCCTTGATGCTCCAGGATCTCCCTGATGCTTGAGGGGCTCCTTGATGCTTGAGGGGCTCCTCGATGCTTGAGGCTATCCCTGATGCTTGAAGGCCTCCTTGATGCTTGAGAGTCTCCCTGATGCTTGAGGGTCTTCTTGATGCTTCAGGGTCTCCCTGACGCTTGAGGGTCTCCTTGATGCTTGAGGGTCTCCCTGATGCTTGAGGGTCTCCCTGATGCTTGAGGCTCCCACTTTGACAATTTGGTTATTAGCTTTATTCCATCAGTCTGATTTACCTGATGCAACATCTTCAAAGATTGACATGGCACTGGTTCATTTTCTTCTAATATATTGCGTGGGTTAAGAATATTTTTACATAGTTGGAGCTGTGACACCTTCAAGATGACTTATTGTATCTTAGCTTGTCCCACGCGCAGGTGTATGTGGATAATGTTTGGTCTGAATAATCATAGTGTTGCCATGGAGAGCTGTGTGATCCTTGTTGTGCTGGCTGAGAAAGGGGCTGGTGGGCTGAGTACTGAAAGAAATTTAGCAGACGCTCTTATCCAGAACGGCTTACAATTAGTGCATTGATCTTAAGATAGCTAGGTGAGACAACCACATATCACAGTCATAGCAAATCCATCTTCCCTCAATAAAGTCAGTTAGTCAGTTAAGACAATAAATCTTATTTACAATGACTGCCTACCCTGGCCAAATCCAAACCCGGATGATGCTGGGCCAATTGTGGGCTGCCCTATGGGACTCCCAATCATGACCGGTTGTTTATACTGCCTGGAATCGAATCAGGGTCTGTGGTGACGTCTCTAGCACTGAGATGCAGTGCCTTAGACCTCAGTGCCACTCAGGAGCCGAAGCTAAATTAGTCCATCTATCTATCAGCAAGAGTTTGATGTTTCTGGACACAGATGAGAAGTGGTGGCAGCTCGTCTATAATTAAACTGTGTTAGTGTCTTCGTCCCAAATGGTACCCTATATAGTGTGCTTCTTTTGACCAGGACCCTCAAAAGTAGTGCACTATATGTATTTGGTATTTTATTAGCATCCCCACTAGCTATTGCAAAAGCAGCAGTTACTCTTCCTGGGGTCCACACAAAACATGAAACATGACATAATACAGAACGTTAATAGACATGAACAGCTGGGGTAAGGGTCTGTGTCAGAGCTGTGTGTAAATTGACTATGCAAACAATTTGGGATTTTCAACACGTTAATATTTCTTCTAAAAAGAAGAAGTGATGCGGTCAGTCTCTCCTCAACTCTTAGCCAAGAGAGACTGGCATAGTATTTATGTCAGCCCTCTGATTACAATGAAGAGCATGACTTGCCACTCTGTTCAGGGCCAGCTGCAGCTTAACTAGGTCTTTCCTTGCAGCACCTGACCACACAACTGGACAATAATCAAGATTAGATCAAACTAGGGCCTGCAGAACTTGCTTGTGTGGTGTCAAAAAAGCAGAGCATCTCTTTATTACAGATTCTTGTTCAACAGCCACACCATTCATAACCAGATTCAGCTGAGGTCTAGAACTTAGGGAATGATTTGTACCGAATACAATGCTCTTAGTTTTAGAGATGTTCAGGACAAGTTTACTACTGGCCACCCATTCCAAAACAGACTGCAACTCTTTGTTAAAGGTTTCAGTGACATCATTAGCTGTGGTTGCTGATGCGTATTTGGTTGACTCATCAGCACACATGGACACTCATGTTTTGTTTAATGCCAGTGGCAGGTCATTTGTAAAAATAGAAAATAGAGGGCCTAGAGAGCTCTCCTGCAGTACACCACACTTTACATGTTTGACATTAGAGAAGCTTCCATTAAAGAAAACACTTTGAGTTCTATAAGATAGATAGCTCTGAATCCATGATATGGCAGAGGTTGAAAAGCCATAACACAGAAGTTTTTTCAACAACAAGTTATGGTCAATAATATCAAAGGCTACACTGAAATCTAACAGTACAGCTCCAATAATTTTCTTAGTATCAATTTCTTTCAACCAATCATCAGTCATTTCTGTCAGTGCAGTACATGTTGAGTGCCATTCTCTATAAGCATGCCAAAAGTCTATTGTTAATTTGTAAACAGAGAAATAGCATTGTGTTTGGTCAAACACCATTTTTTCCAACAGTTTGGTAAGAGCTGGCAGCAAGCTTATAGGTCTGCTCTTAGAACCAGTAAAGGCCGCTTTACCACTTTTGGGTAGCGGAATGACTTTGGCTTCCCTCCAGGTCTGAGGACAAAGACTTTCCTCTCGGCTCAGATGAAAGATATGACAGATAGGAGTGGTTATAGAGTCAGCTACCATCCTCAGGAGCTTTCCATCTAAGTTGTCAATGCCAGGAGGTTTGTCATTATTCATAACAGTCATCTTTCCATCTCTCCCACAATGATTTTACAAAATTCAAACTTCCAATGGTTTTCTTTCATTATTTGTTTTTTTTATGCATGAATACGAGGACTCACTGTTCGTTGTTGGCATTTCCTGCCTAAGATTTCCCACTTTGCCAATGACGTAATCATTAAAATAATTGGCAACATCAAATGGTTTTGTGATGAATAAGCCATCTGATTCAATAAAAGATGGAGTAGAATTTGACTTTCTGCCCATGATTCGATTTAAAATTCTCCAAAGTTTATTTTCTATCATTCTTTCTCTCATTGATCTTGCCTTCATAATACAGTTTCTTCTTTTTGTTGAGTTTAGTCAAATCATTTCTCAATTTCAGCCAGTCAGCCAGTCAAATGTGCAGCCAGACTTATTCCCCACTCCTTTTGACCCATCTCTTTCAACCATACAGTTTTTAAATTCCTCATCAATCCATGGAGCCTTAACAGTTCTAACAGTTTCTTAACAGGTGCATGTTTATCAATAATTGGAAGAAGCAATTTTATAAATTCATAAAGTGCACCGTCTGGATGCTCCTCATTAATCACATCAGACCAACAAATATGTGTTAACATCATCCACATAAGAGTCACAGCAAGAGTCACAGCATCTTTTGTATAATCTCTTATGCACTATTTTAGTCCCAGCTGTTGGAACTTTGGCTTTCCTGGATATAGCCACTGTATTGTGATCACTGTATTGTGATCATTGTACTCCAATGGGTACAAATACAGCATTAGAACAAAGTACTACAGTATTAGTAAAAATGTGATCGATACAAGTGGATGATCTTGTTCCTGTAGTGTTTGTAAACACCCTGGTAGATTGATTAATAACCTGAACCAGATTACAGGCACTGGTTACAGACAGCTTGATTAAAACCAGTCAATATTCAGGTCCCCAAGAAAGTAGACCTCTCTGTTTACATCACATACACTATGAAGCATTCCACACATATTATTTAGATACTGACTGTTAGCACTTGGTGGCCTAAAGCAAAAGAAAAGGCTTTATATGTGCCAAGTGGACCTGCAACCACAACACTTCAATAGCATGTGACATAAGATCTTTTCTAAAGCATTACAGGGATATGGGTCTGAATATATACAGCAACACCTAACCCATAAGCATTTGTCTCTTCTATAGATGTTATATCCTTGTGTTGTTACTGCTGTATCATCAAATGAATTATCTAAGTGAGTCTCAGAAATGGCTAATATAAGAATGTTGTCTGATGTTAGCAAGTTACTGATTTCATGACCCTTATTTCTAAGGCTACATATATTAATATGGGCTATTTCAGCCCTTTCCTGGGTAACTAATCAGAGATAGACTTAATAGCGAAAAGAGCAGACGAAGCAATATCTTTTTTTTAATCAATTGGTGTGTGTGTAAGTGTGTTCTGCGGGGTTGAAGCTATGAACCCATAAGCTTGGCTCTCTCATCTCCCCCAGGCTTCTGGGAGGGTGGGTGGACAATGAACCTGTCATAGCAGATGTAAGCAATGTCCCCACGCACTCTGGCAGCTTTCATGGGTGAGATCAGTTCTTTCCTCTTCTGGCGCACAGCTTCAGGTTAGTCCTCATTGAAGAAGATAATCTTTCCTCTCAAGTTCTTGGCTTTTTCCAGAACAGCTACCTTGTCCTTGAACCTCAGTAACTTGACCACTGTCGGCCTGGGCCTGTCAACAGGCATGTGGTGGGTTTTCCAGTCCTGTGGGCGCACTCCACTTCAATCTTCCTGTGGTCCATCTTCAATTTCTCAGAGATCATTTCCCTTACTTTGTCCTCAGACTCCGTCCAGGTCTCATGTGGAGATTCTGTAATTCCGTCCACAACCATGTTGTCAGTGTCACTTGATTGTCACTTGAAATCCTTAGATCAGAGAAAGCCTGCAGGTCCTGATCTTTTGGATCCCTGCTTTTTAAATCTGGCAGCTGATTTAATAGCTGAACCACTTACATCTCTGTTCAATCTAACCCTGGAATGTAATGAAATTCCAAAGATCTGGAAATCAGCATTTGTCCTACCACTTTAAAAAGGGGGAGATCCAACTCTTTTAAATAATTATAGGCCAATCTCAAAGCTGTCACCCCTGGTGAAAATACTTGAAACCCTTGTATGTGAATAGCTAAAAGAGTTTTTATTTACTAACTCTCTTTTATCAATGCACCAATCAGGCTTCAGGAAGAAGCCATGAAAGTTTTAAATGATATCACTGAAGCCAATGACAAAAAACAGCACTGTGTCTCACTTTTTATTGATCTCTCTAAGGCTTTTGATACAGTTGATCATGCTATACTAAGGCAGAGATTGCCGAGTGTAGGTCATTCGGAGCATGCAATTGCATGGTTTGCTAACTATCTGTCTGATAGAACTCAGTGCACTCAATTTGATGGGCTTATGTCTGTTAAATTGTCTGTCTTGAATGGTGTGCCCCAAGGCTTTGTACTTGGTCCTCTCTTATTCACTATTTATATAAATTATTTAGACAAAAATGTCCAAAATGCACAACTTCATTTTTATGCTGATGATACTGTTATTTACTGTCGTGCCTTGTCTCTTACAAAAGCTTTCCAGAACATGCAAACTGCTTTTTATACTGTTCAACATAATTTGTGTCAATTGAAGCTTATCCTCAATACTGAGAAAACTAAACTAATGGTGTTTTCTAATGCAAGAAATAGACCTCTGAACCTTTCACCTATTACTACCTGTCAGGGCAAGGAGATTGAGGTTGTAACCTCATAGAAATATCTTGGAATTTTAATTGATGACGGCCTCTCTTTTAAATTGCATATTCAACAACTTACAAAAAAATTGAAGCTGAAATTGGGATTTTATTTTAGGAATAAGGCCTGTTTTTCTTTTGAAGCCAGAAGGAGGCTAATATCAGCTACATTTATGCCTTTACTAGACTATGGGGATATTTTATATATGAATGCTTCCGCTCAGTGTTTGAGATCAATTGACACTCTTTACCATGGCACTTTGAGATTTATTTTAAACTGCAAAACCCTTACGCACCACTGCAATTTGTACCTTCTCTAGTCACTCGTAGGCTCAGTCACTGGTATACTTTTATTACAAAGCCATTTTGGGTTTATTACCTTTTAATTTGTGCATTTTTATTGTTCAAAAATGTGGTGGGTACTCTGCTAACTGTTCCAAATGTCCAAACTGAATTTGGTAAAAGGGCTTTTATGTACTCTGCTCCATCGTCTTAGAACACCTTACAAAATACTTTTAAACTGGAAGAACTTGTCCCGATTGGTGTTTTAAAATCACTGATGAAGGATTGAGGCTGATTAACTGACCTGTCAATGTTTTTAATTTGCTGTTTTATACTCTTGTGAATTTAACGGTTTTTACTAGATTACTTGTAGTTTTTCATGTTGTCTGTCTGTATTTTTTTTGTAATGTTGGCCAGGGCGCTCTTGAAAAAGAGATTTTAATCTCAATGAGCCCTTCCTGGTTAAATAAAATAAAATGTATCTGATTTATCCATCATTGTTATCATGGATTCACACACAGAACTGATGTCCTCTCTCAATGACTTACAGATTGCTGTCAAATGTATTTCACCTTTATTTAACCAGGTAGGCTAGTTGAGAACAAGTTCTCATTTACAACTGCGATCTGGCCAAGATAAAGCAAAGCAGTGTGACACAAACACAGAATTACACATTGAATAAAAAAACATACAGTCAATAACACAATAGAGAAAAACAGTCTATATACAGTGTGTGCAAATGAGGTAGGATAAGGGAGGTAAGGCAATAAATAGGTCATAGTGGTGAAATAATTACAATATAGCAATTAAACACTGGAGTGATAGATGTGCAGAAGATGACTGTACATGTAGAGATACTGGGGTGCAAAGGAGCAAATAAATAAATAACAGTATGGGGATGAGGTAGTTGGATGGGCTATTTACAGATGGGCTATGTACAGGTGCAGTGATCTGCGAACTGCTCTGACAGCTGGTGCTTAAAGTTAGTGAGGGAGATATAGGTCTCTGTCACGGACGTCGAATGAAGAGGACCAAAGCGCAGCGTGGTGAGTGTACATATTCCTTTTTATTAGGATGACGCCGACAAAAAAATAAACCATACAAAAACAATCGTGAAGCTTAAGGGCTTTGTGCCACAAACAAAGTTAACTTCCAACACAGAAAGGAGGGAAAAGGGCTACCTAAGTATGGTTCCCAATCAGAGACAATGATAGACAGCTGTCCCTGATGGAGAATCATATCCGGCCAAAACAAAGAAATAGAAAACATCAAAAATAGAACATAGAATGCCCACCCAAATCACACCCTGACTAAACCTCAAAAAGAGACATAAAAAGCTCTAAGGTCAGGGCATGACAGTCTCCAGCTTCAGTGATTTTTGCAATTCGTTCCAGCCATTGGCAGCAGAGAACTGGAAGGAACCTTTACCTAGAAAAGACATATAGATGACCTGGAGCCAGTGTGTTTGGCGTCGAATATGAAGCGAGGGCTAACCAATGAGAGAATACAGGTTGCTGTGGTGGGTAGTATATGGGGCTTTGGTGACAAAACGGATGGCACTGTGATAGACTGCATATAATTTGCTGAGTAGAGTGTTGGATGCTATTTTGTAAATGACATCGCTGAAGTCAAGGATCGGCAGGATGGTCAGTTTTACGAAGGTATGTCTGGCAGCATGAGTGTTGTTGCGAAATAGGAAGCCAATTCTAGATTACATTTTGGATTGGAGAAGATTAATGTGAGTCTGGAAGGAGAGTTTACAGTCTAACCAGACATCTAGGTATTTGTAGTATTTGTAGTAGAGTAGTGATGCTGGACAGGTGGGCGGGTGTGGGCAGCGATCGGTTGAAGAGCAAGTTTTACTTGCATTTAAGAGCAGTTGGAAGCCACGGAAGGAGAGTTGTATGGCATTGAAGTGCGTCTGGAGGTTAGTTAACAGTGTCCAAAGAAGCGCCAGAAGTCTACAGAATGGTGTCGTCTGCATAGAGATGGATCAGAGAATCACCAGCAGCAAGAGCGACGTCATTGATGTATACAGAGAAAAGAGTCAGCTCGAGAATTGAAACCTGTGGCACCTCCATAGAGACTGCCAGAGGTCCGGACAACAGGCCCTCCGATTTGACACACTGAACTCTATCTGAGAAATAGTTGGTGAATCAGGCGAGGTAGTCATTTGAGAAACCAAGAATGTTGAGTCTGCTGATTAGGATGTGGTGATTGACAGAGTCGAAATCCTTGGCCAGGTCGATGAATCTCTTATTGATGGCGGTTATGATATCGTTTAGGACCTTGAGCGTGGCTGAGGAGCACCCATGACAGCTCGGAAACCAGATTAAATAGCGGAGAAGGTTTGGTGGGATTCGAAATGGTCGGTGATCTGTTTGTCAACTTGGCTTTCGAAGAACTTAGAAAGGCAGGGTAGGATAGATATAGGTCTGTAGCAGTTTGGGTGTAGAGTGTCTCCCCCTTTGAAGAGGGGGATGACCGCGGCACCTTTCCAATCTTTGGGGATCTCAGACGATACGAAAGAGAGGTTGAACAGGCTATTAATAGGGGTTGCGGTAATTTAGGCTGATAATTTTAGAAAGAGAGGGTCCAGATTGTCTAGCCCTGCTGATTTGTAGGGGTCAAGATTTTGCAGCTCTTTCAGAACATCAGCTATCTGGATTTGGGTGAAGGAAAAATGGGGAGGCTTGGGAAAGTTGCTTTGGGGGGTGCAGGGCTGTTGACCAGTGTAGAGGTGGCCAGGTGGAAAGTATGGCCAGCCGTAGAAAAATGCTTATAGAAATTTTCAATTATTGTGGATTTATCGGTGCCGACAGTGTTTCCTAGCCTCAGTGCAGTGGGCAGCTGGGAGGAGGTGCTCTTATTCTCCATGGACTTTACAGTGTCCCAGAACATTTTGGAGTTTGGGCTGCACGACGCAAATTTATGTTTGAAAAAGCTAGCCTTTGCTTTCCTAACTGCCTGTGTTAGGGTTAGGGTTAGGGTGAGTTGCATATAAAATCAAATTTTATTTGTCACATACACATGGTTAGCAGATGTTAATGCGAGTGTAGCGAAATGCTTGTGCTTCTAGTTCCGACAATGCAGTAATAACCAACAAGTAATCTAACTAACAATTCCAAAACTAATTTCTTATACACAGTGTAAGGGGATAAAGAATATGTCCATAAGGATATGAATGAGTGATGGTGCAGAGCAGCATAGGCAAGATACAGTAGATGGTATCGAGTACAGTATATACATATGAGATGAGTATGTAAACAAAGTGGCATAGTTAAAGTGGCTAGTGATACATGTATTACATAAGGATGCAGTAGATGATATAGAGTACAGTATATACGTATACATATGAGATGAATAATGTAGGGTATGTAAACATTATATTAAATAGCATTGTTTAAAGTGGCTAGTGATATATTTTACATAATTTCCCATCAATTCCCATTATTAAAGTGGCTGGAGTTGAGTCAGTGTGTTGGCAGCAGCCACTCAATGTTAGTGGTTGCTGTTTAACAGTCTGATGGCCTTGAGATAGAAGCTGTTTTTCAGTCTCTCGGTCCCAGCTTAGATGCACCTGTACTGACCTCGCCTTCTGGATGATAGCAGGGTGAACAGGCAGTGGCTCGGGTGGGTGTTGTCCTTGATGATCTTTATGGCCTTCCTGTAACATCGGGTGGTGTAGGTGTCCTGGAGGGCAGGTAGTTTGCCCCCGGTGATGCGTTGTGCAGACCTCACTACCCTCTGGAGAGCCTTACGGTTGTGGGCGGAGCAGTTGCCGTACCAGGCGGTGATACAACCCGCCAGGATGCTCTCGATTGTGCATCTGTAGAGGTTTGTGAGTGCTTTTGGTGACAAGCCGAATTTCTTCAGCCTCCTGAGGTTGAAGAGGCCCTGCTGTGCCTCCTTCACGATGCTGTCTGTGTGAGTGGACCAATTCAGTTTGTCTGTGATGTGTATGCCGAGGAACTTAAAACTTACTACCCTCTCCACTACTGTTCCATCAATGTGGATAGGGGGGTGTTCCCTCTGCTGTTTCCTGAAGTCCACAATCATCTCCTTAGTTTTGTTGACGTTGAGTGTGAGGTTATTGTCCTGACACCACACTCCGAGGGCCCTCACCTCCTCCCTGTAGGCCGTCTCGTCGTTGTTGGTAATCAAGCCTACCACTGTTGTGTCGTCCGCAAACTTGATGATTGTGTTGGAGGCGTGCGTGGCCGCGCAGTCGTGGGTGAACAGGGAGTACAGGAGAGGGCTCAGAACGCACCCTTGTGGGGCCCCAGTGTTGTGGATCAGCGGGGTGGAGATGTTGTTGCCTACCCTCACCACCTGGGGGCGGCCCGTCAGGAAGTCCAGTACCCAGTTGCACAGGGCGGGGTCGAGACCCAGGGTCTCGAGCTTGATGACGAGCTTGGAGGGTACTATGGTGTTAAATGCCGAGCTGTAGTCGATGAACAGCATTCTCACATAGGTATTCCTCTTGTCCAGATGGGTTAGGGCAGTGTGCAGTGTGCAGTGTGGTTGAGATTGCGTCGTCTGTGGACCTGTTTGGGCGGTAAGCAAATTGGAGTGGGTCTAGGGTGTCAGGTAGGGTCGAGGTGATATGGTCCTTGACTAGTCTCTCAAAGCACTTCATGATGACGGAAGTGAGTGCTACGGGGCGGTAGTCGTTTAGCTCAGTTACCTTAGCTTTCTTGGGAACAGGAACAATGGTGGCCCTCTTGAAGCATGTGGGAACAGCAGACTGGTATAGGGATTGATTGAATATGTCCGTAAACACACCAGCCAGCTGGTCTGCGCATTCTCTGAGGGCGCGGCTGGGGATGCCGTCTGGGCCTGCAGCCTTGCGAGGGTTAACACGTTTAAATGTTTTACTCACCTCGGCTGCAGTGAAGGAGAGACCGCATGTTGTCATTGCAGGCCGTGTCTGTGGCACTGTATTGTCCTCAAAGCGGGCAAAAAAGTTATTTAGTCTGCCTGGGAGCAAGACATACTGGTCCGTGACTGGGCTGGATTTCTTCTTGTAGTCCGTGATTGACTGTAGACCCTGCCACATACCTCTTGTGTCTGAGCCGTTGAATTGAGATTCTACTTTGTCTCTATACTGACGCTTAGCTTGTTTGATAGCCTTACGGAGGGAATAGCTGCACTGTTTGTATTCGGTCATGTTACCAGTCACCTTGCCCTGATTAAAAGCAGTGGTTCGCTCTTTCAGTTTCACCCGAATGCTGCCATCAATCCATGGTTTCTGGTTAGGGAATGTGTTAATCGTTGCTATGGGAACGACATCTTCAATGCACGTTCTAATGAACTCGCACACCGAATCAGCGTATTCGTCAATGTTGTTGTCTGATGCAATACGAAACATGTCCCAGTCCACATAATGGAAGCAGTCTTTGAGTGTGGATCAGCTTGGTCGGACCAGCGTTGGACAGACCTCAGCATGGGAGCTTCTTGTTTTAGTTTCTGTCTGTAGGCAGGGATCAGCAAAATGGAGTCGTGGTCAGCTTTTCCGAAAGGAGGGCGGGGCAGGGCCTTATATGCGTCGCGGAAGTTAGAATAACAATGATCCAAGGTTTTGCCAGCCCTGGTGGCGCAATCGATATGCTGATACAATTTAGGGAGTCATGTTTTCAGATTAGCCTTGTTAAATTCCCCAGCTACAATGAATGCAGCCTCAGGGTGTATGGATTCCAGTTTGCAAAGAGTCAAATAAACTTTGTTCAGAGCCATCGATGTGTCTGCTTGGGGGGGAATATATACGGCTGTGATTATAATCGAAGAGAATTCTCTTGGTAGATAATGCGGTCTACATTTGATTGTGAGGAATTCTAAATCAGGTGAACAGAAGGATTTGAGTTCCTGTATGTTTCTGTGATCACACCACGTCTCGTTAGCCATAAGGCATACGCCCCCGCCCCTCTTCTTACCAGAAAGGTGTTTGTTTCTGTCGGCGCAAAGCGTGGAGAAACCCGCTGGCTGCACCGCGTCCGATAGCGTCTCTCCAGTGAGCCATATTTCCGTGAAGCAAAGAACGTTACAGTCTCTGATGTCCCTCTGGAATGCTACCCTTGCTCGGATTTCATCAACCTTGTTGTCAAGAGACTGGACATTGGCGAGAAGAATGCTAGAGAGTGGTGCACGATGTGCCCGTCTCCGGAGTCTGACCAGAAGACCGCCTCGTTTCCCTCTTTTACGAAGTCGTTTTTTTGGGTCGCCGGCTGGGAACCATTCCGTTGTCCTGGTTGAAAGGCAGAACACAGGATCCGCTTCGCGAAAGTCATATTCTTGGTCGTACTGATGGTGAGTTGACGCTGCTCTTATATTCAGTAGTTCTTCTCGACTGTATGTAATGAAACCTAAGATGACCTGGGGTACTAATGTAAGAAATAACACGTAAAAAAAACAAAAAACTGCATAGTTTCCTAGGAACGCGAAGCGAGGCGGCCATCTCTGTCGGCGCCGTCTCCGAACAGTACCCCCCCCCCATATCGCGGGGTGCTAATGCCATACGCCACAGGATGTTTTTGTGCTGGTCAAGGGCAGTCAGGTCTGGAGTGAACAACGGGCCAAATCTGTTCCTGGTTCTACATTTTTTGAATGGGGCATGCTCATTTAAGATTGTGAGGAAAGCACTTTTAAAGAATAACCGGGCATTTTCTACTGACGGAATTAGGTCAATATCCTTCCAGGATACCTGGGCCAGGTTGATTAGAAAGGGCTGCTCGCTGAAGTGTTTTAAGGAGCGTTTGACAGTGATGAGGGGTGGTCGTTTGATTGCTGACCGTTACGTACGCAAGCAATGAGGCAGTGATCGCTGAGATCCTGGTTGAAGACAGAAGAGGTGTATTTGGAGGACCGGTTGGTTAGGATGATATCGATGAGGATGCCTGTGTTTATGGATTTGGGGTTGTACCTGGTAGGTTCATTGATAATTTGTGTGCGATTGAGGGCATCAAGCTTAGATTGTAGGATGTCCCAGTTTAGGTCACCTAACAGCACAAGCTCTGAAGATAGATGTGGGGCAATCAATTCACATATGGTGTCCAGGGCACAGCTGGGGTCAGAAGGTGGTCGATAGCAAGCAGCAACGGTGAGAGACTTGTTTCTGGAAAGGTGGATTTTTAAAAGTAGAAGCTCAAATTGTCTTATTTTACTGTAGAGCCTCCAGCCCTGCTCAATATGCCTCAGCTAACCCTCTAGTCCCACCTCCCACACATGCATTGACCTCAACTGGTTTAATTGATGTCTCTAGAGACAATACCTCTCTAATCGTCATGCCTAGGTTTACCATAACTGTATTCACATCCTACCATACCTTTGTCTGTACATTATGCATTAAATCTATTCTACCGTGCCCAGAAACCTGCTCCTTTTACTTTCTGTTCTGACCGTACTAGACGACCAGTTCTTATAGTCCAGGCTCTGCAGTGACTTGCTCCACTCCCATTCCCCAGGCCTTCTCATTTTTCTGGAAAGGTGGATTTTAAAAGTAGAAGCTCAAATTGTTTGGGCACAGACCTGGATAGGAAGACAGAACTCTGCAGGCCTTCCTACAGGTGCTCCCGCCTGTCCAGTGCTGCCAGAGTCTTCCTCCTGCCCAGCGCTGTCAGAGTCTCCCGTCTGTCCTGAGCTGCCAGAGTCTCCTGTCAATCAGGAGCTGCCAGAGCCGCCCGCCAGTCAGGAGTTGCAAGAGCCGCCTGCCAGTCAGGAGCTGCCAGAGCCGCCAGTCAGCCAGGAGCTGCCATAGCCGTCAGTCAGTCAGGAGCTGCCAGAGCCGTCAGTCAGCCAGGAGCTTCCAGAGCCGTCAGTCAGCCAGGAGCTGCCAGAGCCGTCCGTCACTCTGGAGCTGCCGGAGTTTCCCGTCCGTCCGGTGCTGCCGGAATCTCCCTTCCATTCGGGACCCGGGGGTATGGTCCCCAGTCCGAGGTCGGCGGCGAGGGTCGCCCTTTTTTAAGAGGCCGTGGAGGCGGATAAAGTGGCAGAGAAAAACTATGGTGAAGTGGGGTCCACGTCCCGCGCCAGAGCCGCCACCGCGGACAGATGCCCACCCAGACCCTCCCCTATAGGTTCAGGTTTTGCGGCCAGAGTCCGCACCTTTGGGGGGGTACTGTCATGTTCTGTCCTTAGTTCCTTTGTTTTGTCTTTGTTTTAGTATGGTCAGGGCGTGAGTTGGGGTGAGCAGTCTATGTTTGTTTTTCTATGTTGTATTTTGCGTTTGGCCTGGTATGGTTCTCAATCAGAGGCTGGTGTCGATAGTTGTCTCTGATTGAGAATCATACTTAGGTAGCATTTTCCCACCAGTGTTTCGTGGGTGATTATTTTCTGTTCTGTGTTTTGTATTTCACCGTTCAAGACGGTTTCGTTTCGTTCTCGTTGTTTTTGTTTTGTGTTCATATAATAAATACAATATGGACACTTACCACGCTGCACATTGGTCCTCCGATCCTTCTTACTACTCCTCCTCAGAAGAGGAGGACGAGAATAGTTACACATGCTGATAATATAAATATCAGGTAGAATGGCAGTCTCTAGTTCAGGAAGAGTCAGTGTCACTTGTGGCAAGCTTCCAAACGGAAACAAATAAAACACTCCTCCCACCCATCCTCACACACACCCCCTGCCCCACCCCTCCACTCACTACCAGAGCTCAGCGTCCATCTCTTTGTCCATCTGTCGGCCTGATTGGCTGGATATGGAGCTTGGAGGTCAGAGGGAGAGGAGCCTTTTAACAAAACACACACTGTACATGCGTCAACCACACCGTGTGTGTCAGTACACAGACACTATCCTGGTCTACATACAGTCTTAAGGATCAGTCCAGCTGACACACACAGTCTCTAATACATTACAGCAGCTGGGGTAAAATACATGATACCAATACATTATGAATGGAGGTGTCAGGTGTTAAAACATCCTCTACCACTTCCACCCTGCTTTGTTATTTTGACATAATTTCACCACCATAGAGACCTAGTTCTCTAGACCATTACTAGGTACCAGGTACTAGGAACCTGGGGTACTTGGTCAATCCATAGGTGGTACTTGAGAAGACTCATGAGACCATAGGTAAAATGCACATGAGGGATGTACTTCAGGGGTACTCGGGCAGAGCAAAAATCATTTGGTGGTACACTAACCTAAAAGGGTTGGGAACCACGACCCGAGACGTATTTCCCCTGTGTATAGTTCTGTATAATTCTACAGTCAGCAAGTGAGTGGAAGTTGCATTTAACAGAACTGGTAATGCCTGATGAGCACACAGAAGCATGATATGCGTGACATTAACTGATGATCTGTCTGGACTAGTAATCAACAGATGTGTGCGGATTAGGAATATACAGATGTGTGCGGATTAGGAATATACAGATGTGCCATCAAGTTGGGGACAAAATGGTGCATTATAGCACTAAAATAAGCACTGGATTGATCATGAAACACAAAAAAGACCATGTCTAATTCTGAATGGATCAACTGTAACTAACTTTAACTAACTGTATCTAACTGTATCTAACTTTAACTAACTGTATCTAACTGTAAATAACTGTACCTACAGTATAATAGTCTGTATAATAGTCACATTTGGGTGACAGCATTTTACAACCACCTGTATTATCGAGCTCTCCTGAAATCTTTCCTACCAATCAATGTAACTCCCCCTGAGACCATCGTCACGGCCCAATACAAATAACTCCAACCACACTGACTCGTCTCTTCTCCTCACAACAACAGAGACATCCATTCTGTCGCTAAACTGTCAGACCACACTGACTCGTCTCTTCTCCTCACAACAACAGAGACATCCATTCTGTCCCTAAACTGTCAGACCACACTGACTCGTCTCTTCTCCTCACAACAACAGAGACATCCATTCTGTCCCTAAACTGTCAGACCACACTGACTCGTCTCTTCTCCTCACAACAACAGAGACATCCATTCTGTCCCTAAACTGTCAGACCACACTGACTCGTCACTTCTCCTCACAACAACAGAGACATCCATTCTGTCCCTAAACTGTCAGACCACACTGACTCGTCACTTCTCCTCACAACAACAGAGACATCCATTCTGTCCCTAAACTGTCCGACCACACTGACTCGTCTCTTCTCCTCACAACAACAGAGACATCCATTCTGTCCCTAAACTGTCAGACCACACTGACTCGTCTCTTCTCCTCACAACAACAGAGACATCCATTCTGTCCCTAAACTGTCAGACCACACTGACTCGTCTCTTCTCCTCACAACAACAGAGACATCCATTCTGTCCCTAAACTGTCAGACCACACTGACTCGTCTCTTCTCCTCACAACAACAGAGACATCCATTCTGTCCCTAAACTGTCAGACCACACTGACTCGTCTCTTCTCCTCACAACAACAGAGACATCCATTCTGTCCCTAAACTGTCAGACCACACTGACTCGTCTCTTCTCCTCACAACAACAGAGACATCCATTCTGTCCCTAAACTGTCAGAAAAAACAGTAGTTCCATGTTCCTTTGGAATGTAAATAGATAAGGATCAGTTACATCATCACTGTTGAACTGAGATGACTGTATAGAAGGAGGAAAACATGTCCCTGTGGGTTATGGCCGCCACTCTTTGTAATAGTAGGATTCCAATGCCTACGTCATAGGACTGTATCCCAGCCCCACCGGCCTTCCATTCTACATTTCCCCTCTTAAAATGGCCGCCGGGCGGTGACAGTGTTGTGAAAACAATACAATCGGAGAAAAAGCTGTAAATCTACTGGGACAGATTGATGCCAGATCACATTCCATGACAAGCCTCTGTGTGTATATATATATACACACACACACACACACACACACACACACACACACACACACACACACACACACACACACACACACACACACACACACACACACACACACACACACACACACACACACACACACACACACACACACACCATGACAGACAGCCTGCGGGTCAGAGACAGGACACAGCACCGGGCCTATCACCTTCAAACTGAGGTTTGTTTTCCAAACGACTGTAGCCCAAAGATAGAGAGGTCTCAACCTTTTACAATTCAGGGTTTGTGCATATTCAATGATGCAATATCCACCACAGGCACCTTAAATGGGGAGGACGGGCTCATAGTCATGTCTGGAACAAAATAACGGAATGATATCGAACACATCAAACACATGGTTTCCATGTGTTTGATGCCTTTCCATTTGCTCCATTCCAGCCATTATTATGAGCTGTCCTCCCCTCAGCAGCCTCTTATGATGTGCACATACAGTATTTCACCCCCCAAAAATACAAATTTAGATAAGGAATCAGTGTTAGCATTAACCTGCTAAACCTGGTAAGAAGAAAAGAACAAGAGAGAGAGAGAGAGAAGACGAGAAGAGAGAGAGAGCGAGAGAGAGTAGAGGAGAAGAGACGAGAAGAGAGAGAGAGCGAGAAGAGGAGAAGAGACGAGACGAGAGAGAGAGCGAGAGAGAAGAGGAGAAGAGACGAGAAGAGAGAGACAAGAGGAGAAGAGACGAGAAGAGAGAGAGAGCGAGAGAGAAGAGGAGAAGAGAGAGGTAATTCCAATTTCCAAACCTAGACTAGCATAGCTATACAGGGTCATCATGTCTAGATTGACGAGGTTATCCCCAAGGGACACCTTGTGACACCAACGCAGCAGCTGCCATGGCAACGCAGTGAAGGATTCAATATTTACAAGGGACAGAATGGATGTCTCTGCTGTTGTGAGGATCAGAGACGAGCCCGTGTGGGTGGTGAGGTGTCAGTGAGCCAATCAAAGTACAAGATGGTGGTGGTCCGGTCAGCAGACAGCAGTAGCAGGAGAAAAGAGCCAAGTGCAGAGACAGGGCGGAGAGGGTAACTAAGAGGTGCTTGCAGCAGGCTATAAGTGATCAGGGGACTATACTGCTGTTACTGGAGTGGATCACCTTTAAGCTGAGAGAGAGCCCTGGCTGACTGTGCAAGGACTACTGACGTTAAGATGTGTTATGACAGCCTATGACTGTCTTGGTCCTCGATTGTCAAAGGATTGTCTTAGACACACAGTCATATAAATATAGACATACTGTGCATGTCGGTCCTTGATCGTTTTTAGCCACTATGTCGGTCCTGGATCGCCTTGTGCCACTATGTCGGTCCTGGATCGCCTTGTGCCACTATGTCGGTCCTGGATCGCCTTGTGCCACTATGTCGGTCTTCTCTGACCCTAACCAGGACAAGAGCTCATGTCCTCTTGGGGATAATAAAGTCATCTCTCTCTCTTTATTGATCTCCATCATAGCCTCTCCCTAAAAACCAACGATCCCCTGCCTAGAATTCCTTTCTTCCCACCTGTCAGACAGACAGAAGTTTTCCAGCTCCAGTAATGTGATAAGAGTGTTTACATTGGTGCTGCATCGCCCCTTCACTACCTGAATATACACTCTCTCTTCTGTTCACTCTGCAGTCTAATGAGAATTGTCTGAATCTGGTTACTGTAATAAAATCAACAGCGTACTGTTCCGGCCGGCTGGCAGGCAAGCAGGCTGGCATGTAGCTAACTAACTATCTCCGGTTATTTGTCCAGCCCCAGTGCATAATTCTCAAATGGTACACTATTACCTACATAGTGCACTACTTTTGAACAGAGACCTAAATGGGGAATAGAGTTCCATTTGGGACGAAGATAGTGGGGCGACTGTCAACCGCTGAGCATTTGATTAGACGGAGTTTGATGAAGCATTTGATGACATTCTCTCTGTCCTTCTTTTGTTCTTTTCATCCTGGTATTTACAACAGCACATAGCGGAGACATACAGAAGCCACTGACCAAGATCACAGATGCAATGAAATATGTGTTTAGTGATGTCGTTTCATTGAATCACAATGGGACGCAGTCATGCGTTTTAACAGTAACTGTGTCGGTATTTGTATTTAAAAAAAATATTTAACCTTTATTTAACTAGACAAGTCAGTTAAATAGGAACAAATTCTTATTTACAATGACTACCTACCCCAGCCAAACCCAGACGACGCTGGGCCAATTGCGCCACCCTTTGGGAATCCGAATCATAGCCGGTTGTGAAACAGCCTGGATTTGAACCAGGGTGTCTGTAGTGATGCTTCAGGCACTGAGATGCAGTGGCTTCGACCGCTGTGCCACTCGGACGCCCCTGAGGATGGGCAAAAAGTAATGTGGTTGACGCAATTCCATTCACTCCATTCCATTATGAGCCGTCCTCCCCTCAGAAGCCTGGTTTCCATATTCTCTAAGGGTTACATCTCATACAGGAAGGCAAGTAAGAAGTATTTCTACTAGAGATTTATTTCCAGGCCAGATTGCGTCTCAGTGGTGGAGCTGAGAAAAGCAGGGTTGTGTGTGAGCGAGGATGCAGTCTGCAGAGAGTAGGTGGATGGGTAGATACACACACACACTCACACAGACACACACACTAGAGATGTATAGTATTATGTAAGAGTTTGTTAACTGTTGTGTACGTGGGTGGGAGGGAAATACATTCAAAATCCCACGAGTACAAGCACATTCACAGGCACACACAGAGATTTGAGCTCCAAATTGCTTGTTGTTTGGTATTTCCATATGCCATGAATGGGTTGGTGGTGCACTGCACACCTAGAACAGGGAGGGGAGAAGAGAACGACACCAACTGGCCAACTACACCAAGAGGGACTTCCAGTTGAATGAATCAGGCCAAACAAGGGCTACCGCACAGAGCAAAGTGTGCCACTGTCGCTATCAGCATTTGCCAGGTAGGGCAGAGACCACAAACACACCCACACCTGAGTGTTTCACCTGAGTGCTTGTCATGCACAGGTTGAGCCCCAGACGTAAATATTGTTTGTCTGCCAGGAGGGTTTGTTTGTGTGTGTGTGTAGATTTTGGAGCTCATTTCTAACAAATCAGATGTTTTGGCAGGCAGCCATATGCATTTCTCAGATGAGACGAGCTGCTCTTGCTTTCGCTGGTGGCCTAAATCACAGCCAAATGAATCTACTGAGAACGTCATACTACAGCACAACTGCAAATCTCCTGAGCTGTTTTCCCATAACTGCAGAGTTCCTGAGCTGTTTTCCCATAACTGCAGAGTTCCTGAGCTGTTTTCCCATAACTGCAGAGTTCCTGAGCTGTTTTCCCATAACTGCAGAGTTCCTGAGCTGTTTTCCCATAACTGCAGAGTTCCTGTGGAGTGTACGGTACCTCAGTATAGTAAAATAGACCAATAAGCACGGTACTGTAGGCCTGAATATCATAACACTGGCTTTAGTGAGGAAATGGCTCTCTTGTTAGTGCCAAATCTAAAAATGTCATACTGTCAACGATGATATAAAATAGAGAAATAATGTCAGAGAGATCTGGAGAAAGCTATGAGAGAGAGAGAGAGAGAGTACAACGTAGAACACCAAATAATGCATGCAGAGCAGAATTAGGCCGATACCCACTAATTATCAAAATCCAGAAAAGAGCCGTTAAATTCTATAACCATCTAAAAGGAAGCGATTCCCAAACCTTCCATAACAAAGCCATCACCTACAGAGGGATGAACCTGGAGAAGATTCCCCTAAGCAAGCTGGTCCTGGGGCTCTGTTCACAAAAACAAACACACCCTACAGAGCCCCAGGACAGCAGCCCAATTAGACCCAACCAAATCATGAGAAAACAAAAAGATAATTACTTGTCACATTGGAAAGAATTAACAAAAAAACAGAGCAAACTCGAATGCTATTTGGCCCTTAGCAGAGAGTACACAGCGGCAGAATACCTGACAACTGTGACTGACCCAAAATTAAGGAAAGCTTTGACTATGTACAGACTCAGTGAGCATAGCCTTGCTATTGAGAAAGGCCGCCGTAGGCAGACATGGCTCTCAAGAGAAGACAGGCTATGTGCTCACTGCCCACAAAATGAGGTGGAAACTGAGCTGCACTTCTTAACCTCCTGCCCAATGTATGACCATATTAGAGAGACATATTTCCCTCAGATTACACAGATCCACAAAGAATTCAAAAACAATTCCAATTTTGATAAACTCCCATATCTACTGGTTGAAATTCCACAGTGTGCCATCACAGCAGCAAGATTTGTGACCTGTTGCCACGAGAAAAGGGCAACCAGTGAAGAACAAACACCACTGTAAATACAACCCATATTTATGCTTATTTATTTTATCTTGTGTCCTTTAACCATTTGTACATTGTTAAAACACTGTATATATATATATATATATATAATATGACATTTGTAATGTCTTTATTGTTTTGAAACTTCTGTATGTGTAATGTTTACTGTTAATTTTTATTGTTTATTTCACTTTATATATTCACTTTATATATTATCTACCTCACTTGCTTTGGCAATGTTAACACATGTTTCCCATGCTAATAAAGCCCTTGATTTGAATTGAAATTGAGAGAAAAAGAGAGCGCAAGAGAGAGAAATATGGAGAGAGAGAGAAATATATATATATCATGAGTGATTCTGTACTGAACAAATATATAAACGCAACATGTAAAGTGTTGGTCCCATGTTTCAGGAGCTGAAATAAAAAAAAAACAGAAATGTTGCATATGCACAAAAAGCATATTTCTCTCAAATGTTGTGCACAAATGTATTTACATCCCTGTTAGTGAGGAGTATTTCTGTCTGTAATAAAGCCCTTTTGTGGGGGAAAAACTCATTCTGATTGGCTGGGCCTGGCTCCCCAGTGGGCCTGGCTCCCCAGTGGGCCTGGCTCCCCAGTGGGCCTGGCTCCCCAGTGGGCTTGGCTCCCAGTGATCAGTAGGCTATAGGTTCAACAATGATTGACACTGTCAGGTATACACATTGCATATTTATTTCCAGTTTGAGTACAATACAAAAATATTGGTTAAATAAAAGCTCTGTGTTGAAACATTAAGCATTTTGTTCATTTCAAAATATAGTAACAAAATAGAGTATAATATTTTAATGTTTTACAAAAGTTTTGAATCTTCATTCCTGCCGACATGTGTGTTTAAAAGCCTTTGATTTTTGTAAAGCAGATACTAATTTGCATAACACACTTTCCCAATCTAAGCTAAAACCATTTTGAATACATTTAGCAGAGCAGAGTAAAGCTATTCCTGCCCATAACACACTGCAGAGGAATCTAATTAGGGTTGCAAAATTCTAGTAACTTTCCAAATATTCCCAGATTTTCCAGAAATCCCAGTTGGTAGATTGCCGGAATCCGTAAGGAATAAGCAAGAAATCCAGAATCCTCCAAGGATTTTTAGAGAACCTGGGAATTTTGAAAGTTACCGTAACCTTAAATCTGCTACGGTACATTATAATATTCCGACCTAGCCTGTTACCAGTGTCTGTTTAGCTAACATTCCACTCCTTGAAGGCTACTCCGTGTCAAGGAGTGTAGCTATAAAGACTGGCAACCGGCTAACTGTGACCTTCTTCCCCCACCACTATCCTTCTCCTATCCTTGATTCCCAGATCCTTTCAAGAGGAGCACTGCTTTAGGTTCAAGTGAAAGTCCACATGTATGACTACAGACATACAGTTCATGGCTGGTTAGGCATTTGAACCTGTGTCCATTGTAAAAGGCTGTATATGTGTCTTACTCAATATAGCAGTGCAAGAAGCAGAGTTGGCAGGTAGGCCCACTGTAGCCATTGCTACTCAAAAGAATGCAGCATATTACCCTGTGGTATAAGTATGGTGATATTTTGTGCTATATATTGTATTTAAGTTTAACATTCATTTAAAAGCCTCCTAAGAGATATGTTGGATAAATATATTGAAGAAGTGCATTGCATAAGTTGTTTATAGATAACAGTAGAGTGGTATAAATATTCAGTTCAAATCCAGCATACACTCAACTGTAATATTATGTATGCCTTCAATACAGTTTTGTACAAGTAGGGCCGGCATGCACTTTTTCCTTCTATTAAACTTGTTCAGTCATTTAACGTTCACGATGACAGACGAAGACAGGCCTTCCCAGACAGAGAACAGACACAGATTATACTTCAACATTCTGAGACGAGACAGGCTTCAGTCGAACTAACACACACTGTCCCCAACTCCCAACAAAAGCTAACTGTTCAAACGTAATCAAATTTAAAACATTGGCAAGCTATTTGTGGGTTATAACCTCATAAAGACGTGTGTGATAGACGTGTCTAATAGAATAACTGGATTTGGTCTCCATTTCCCTAGCAAACCTTAGGTCAGTAAAACACACGTACAGGGACAAATAGAAAAGTGAATGAATGACAGAGGTCCACACTGGACCGCAAGATCAGTGGGAGTGAGGAGAGGGAGGAGAGCGAGGGAGGGGGGAGGAGGAGAGAGGGGAGATAGACACAGAGGGGGAGAGAGAGGGGAGATAAAAAGAGAGCGCGAGCGAGCAACAGAGAACGAGAGGGGGAAAAGTCGAGGTTGAGAGGTTCATTGCGTCATTTTAAGAATCTGCTCAAAAAAGGCCCCTCTCCCATAACAGCGGCTATTTCCATTTTATAATCTGGGCCCTGCTGAACATTACGTATAAAAACCAAAGTAAATTTGGCATCTAGAACACTCTGTGGTCCAAGAAAAAGTCAGGGGCCATAGTACAAGGCTTTATAATTGCTATATTCATCAAACGGTTTAACTGTGCCAAGGGATCATTACGAAAGTGTTCAAATATAGCATAGAACCTTGAGAAAGGGAAGCATATTGTTGAAACATGCCTACAGTACAGTACAGTACAAGTAGGATGTATATTTGGACAGTCAGAAGTGGGACATCCTGTATACCATTACTAACTGACTTGCTTAATCATCATCGGTATGTGTTAGATTTGAGTTGACTCATGATAGAACAGATATTGTGTTTCGGTGGACATGAGAACATCCTGCATCTAGAATGTCAACTATTCCTGATCTTTGAAGCGCGTGGCTGTCATTAACACAGTGATACAATTGATAAGGGTAATCTGTGCAACAGGCATCATGTACAGGTTAAAAATAAAGCTTTAAAAACATCTGACACTCATCCAAGAAGAAAAAGCATAATGTTATTTATCAGGGTTAAAGGCAGTTTAAAAAAGTGTTATCCACACAAGTCTTTAAAATGGCAGCAAACCATGATAGGTATTTTTGGTATATGACAGATCACACGCAGTTAGTTATCTAAGTTATCTAAGACCATGTAAGCATCATTTCACCCCTTAAATAAAGGCAATACAAATCCACCTCCTTATCCCACATCACCTCCGCTCCCTACTCCAAAATTATGTGTTTGGTGTTTGGTGGCCATTAGCTACTGTAGTAGTGTGAATAGGAGTGTGGAGCGCTGTTCTCTGTGAAGTGCTGCCAGCCTGTGTGATAGAGGAGCTGAATTGGCCTGACTGTGTGAGAACAGCTGAGGTCACCCACCCACACACTGACACACAGCAGAAACGCATTCACACACTGACACACACTCACTGACCCAAACTGACACACACGCACAGAATGGATTGAGGGTGAAGAGCAATGGTCTTCATAATCCTATATCTCCTTTCCTATGTGGGTGGAGGTCCGTGGTAACGGAGCATGATGTTGAAGGAGCGGGCGAAGTTGTTGGACAGAGAGCAGCTGGAGGCTTCGTCCATCCAGGGCAGGAAGAAGGCAAAGAGGAGCAGAGCCAACAGCAGGAGCCAGAGGGGCAGGGCCACCCGACACACACGGTACAGCAGGCCTGGAGTCTTCTCCTGCAGGGAGTCAATATGGAGACGTTACACACACACACACACACACACACACACACACACACACACACACACACACACACACACACACACACACACACACACACACACACACACACACACACACACACACACACACACACACACACACACACACACACACACACACACACACACACACACACACACACACAGTGTTCTTCCAAGTGAAGCGAGAAAATCCTCACCCACTCACTCATACTCACTATCTTAACAAGACAACTCCATCAACAGCCAAGACTTTGTGTGAGTGACACACCAGTTTATTTCATCTGTGTCTGCTGTTATTTTTACTTTATCAACAACCTGGGGGAAAACTTAGTTAGCTATCCTCCTTATTTTTAGCCAGCCATGCACCCGTTGTGTTCACAGCTCACTGAGAGACAGAGAGACAGAGTGAGAGAGACAGAGCGAGAGAGACAGAGAGAGAGAGAAAGAAAGAGACAGAGAAAGAGAGACAAAGAGAGAGAGAGACATAGAGAGTAAAGAGAGAGACAGAGAAAGAGAGAGAGTAAAGAGAGACAGAGAAAGAGAGAGACAGAGAGAGTAAAGAGAGAGACAGAGAAAGAGAGAGACAGAGAGAGTGACAGAGAAAGAGAGAGACAGAGAGCGAGACAGAGAAAGAGAGACAGAAAGAGACAGAGAAACAGTAAAGAAAGGGAAAGAGACAGAGAAACAGTAAAGAGAGGGACAGAGACAGAGAAACAGTAAAAAGAGAGGGAAAGAGACAGAGAAACAGTAAAGAGAGGGACAGAGAGAGAGTAAAGAGAGAGACAGAGAAAGAAAGAGACAGAAAGAGAGAGAGAGAAAGAGAGAGACAGAGAAAGAGAGAGACAGAGACAGAAAGAAACAGAGACAGAGAAACAGTAAAGAGAGAGACAGAGACAGAGAGAGAGACAAAAAGAGACAGAGAGACAGAGAGAGAGTAAAGAGAGAGACAGAGAGAAAGAGAGAGACAGAGAAAGAGAGAGAGCGAAAGAGAGACAGAGAAAGAAAGAGACAGAAGGAGACAGAGAGAGAGAGAGAGACAGACAGAGAGAGAGAGAGACAGACAGAGAGAGACAGAGAGAGAAAGAGAGAGACAGAGACAGAAAGAGAGAGACAGACAGAAAGAGAGAGACAGAGAAAGAGAGAGACAGAGAAAGAGAGAGACAGAGAAAGAGAGACAGAGAAAGACAGAGAAAGAGAGAGACAGAGAAAGAGAGAGACAGAGAAAGAGAGAGACAGAGAAAGAGAGAGACAGAGAAAGAGAGAGACAGAGACAGAGAGAGACAGAGAGAGATACAAAAAGAGAATGAGAGACAGCGAGAGAGTAAAGAGACAGAGAGAGAGACAGAAGGAGAGAGAGAGAGAGACAGACAGAGAAAGAGAGAGAGAGTGAGAGAGACAGACAGAGAGAGCGCAAAGAGAGAGAGAGAAAGAGAGACAGAGAAAGAGAGAGACAAAGAGAGAGTAAAGAGAGAGACAGAGAAAGAGAGACAGAGAAAGAAAGAGACAGAGAAAGAGAGAGACAATGGAAAGAGAGAGACAGAGAAAGAGAGAGACAGAAAGAGACAGAAGGAGACAGAGAGAGAGAGAGAGAGACAGACAGACAGACAGAGACAGACAGAGAAAGACAGAGAAAGACAGAGACAGAGAGACAGTAAAGAAAGAGACAGAGAAAGAGAGAGACAGAGAGAGAGAGAGAGAGAGACAGAGAAAGGGAGAGACAGAGAAAGGGAGAGACAGAGAAAGGGAGAGACAGAGAAAGGGAGAGACAGAGAAAGAGAGAGACAGAGAAAGAGAGAGACAGAGAAAGAGAGAGACAGAAAGAGACAGAGAAACAGTAAAGAGAGAGACAGAGACAGAGAGAGAGACAAAAAGAGACAGAGAGACAGCGAGAGAGTAAAGCGAGAGACAGAGAGAGAGACAGAAGGAGAGAGAGAGAGAGAGAGTGAGAGAGAGACAGAGAGAGAGTAAAGAGAGACAGAGAAAGAGAGAGACAGAGAGAGAGTAAAGAAAGAGACAGAGAAAGAGAGAGACAGAGAGAGACAGAGAAAGAGAGAGACAGAGAAAGAGAGAGACAGAGAAAGAGAGAGACAGAGAAAGAGAGAGACAGAGAAAGAGAGAGAGACAGAGAAAGGGAGAGAGACAGAGAAAGGGAGAGAGACAGAGAAAGGAAGAGACAGAGAAAGGGAGAGGCAGAGAGAGAGACAGAGAAAGAGAGAGACAGAAAGAGACAGCGAAAGGGAGAGGCAGAGAGAGAGACAGAGAAAGAGAGAGACAGAAAGAGACAGAGAAACAGTAAAGAGAGAGACAGAGAGAGAGAGACAAAAAGAGACAGAGAGACAGCGAGAGAGTAAAGAGAGAGACAGAGAGAGACAGAAGGAGAGAGAGAGAGAGAGTGAGAGAGACAGACAGAGAGAGAGTAAAGAGAGAGAGAGAAAGAGAGAGACAGAGAAAGAGAGAGACAGAGAGAGTGAGAGTGACAGAGAAAGTGAGAGACAGAGCGAGACAGAGAGCGAGACAGAAAGAGAGAGACAGAGAAAGAGAGAGACAGAGAAAGAGAGACAGAGAAAGAGAGAGACAGAGAAAGAGAGAGGCAGAGAGAGAGAGAGAGACAGAAAGAGACAGAGAAACAGTAAAGAGAGAGACAGAGAGAGAGAGACAAAAAGAGACAGAGAGACAGCGAGAGAGTAAAGAGAGAGACAGAGCGAGAGACAGAGCGAGAGACAGAGAGAGAGAAAGAGAGAGAGAAAGAGAGACAGAGAGAGAGAGAGACAGACAGAGAGACAGACAGAGAGAGACAGAAAGAGACAGAAAGAGAGAGATACAGTAAAGAGAGAGACAGAGACAGAGAGAGAGTAAAGAGAGAGACAGAGAGAGAGTAAAGAGAGAGACGGAGTAAAGAGAGAGAGAGAGTAGAGAGAGAGACAGAGAGAGACAGAGAGAGAGACAGAAAGAGACAGAGAAAGAGTAAAGAATGCATCAATCTAGCATCAATCTATCAGTAAAAAACATGGCAAAAGAAGCACAACTGAAATTGATTATAAAAAACAAACAAAAAAGACCACTGGTTTGATGCAGATTGTACAATTATAAGGAAAACCACTTGCATACCAAAAGCAGATATACAAATAACGGTGATTTACACCTTAATTACTGTGAGACTTTAAAACCCTATAAATGTACACTCAGAAACAAAAAAGCACAGTACAACAGCAAGCAGCTGACAATAATTGAGGAGTCCATAAACACAAACAACTTCTGTTTCAAAATTGGACAACCCATTTTAAAACACTCTACAACACCGTTCAAATTGACAAACACACGCAGAACAATGTCAAATTCATGAGAAGGTGAATGGATTAGAAAAAGCTATAGAGGACAATGGAAATCCATTGGACTCCCCAATTACTGACCAGGAGCTATATAAGAAGAGACAGAATGAGAGAGAGCAAGAGACAGAGAGAGAGACAGAGCGAGAGACAGAGCGAGAGACAGAGCGAGAGAGACAGAGAGTAAGAGAGAGAGAGACAGAGCAAGAGAGACAGAGAGAGAGAGACAGAGCGAGAGAGATAGAGAGAGACAGAGCAAGAGAGACAGAGAGAGAGAGACAGAGCAAGAGAGACAGAGCAAGAGAGAGAGAGAGAGAGAGAGAGAGAGAGAGAGAGCGAGACAGAGACAGAGACAGAGAGAGCGAGAGAGACAGAAAGAGACAAAGAGAGACAGAGAGAGAGACAGAGAAAGAGAGAGACAGAGAGAGACAGAGAGACAGAGAAAGAAAGCGACAGAAAGAGACAGAGAGACAGAGAGGGTAAAGAGAGAGACAGAGACAGAGAAAGAGAGAGAGAAAGAGAGAGAGAGAGACAGAGAAAGAAAGCGACAGAAAGAGACAGAGAGACAGAGAGAGTAAAGAGAGAGACAGAGACAGAGAAAGAGAGAGAGAAAGAGAGAGAGAGACAGAGAATGAGAGACAGAGAAAGAGAGACAGAGAAAGAGAGAGACAGAAAGAGACAGAGACAGAGAAACAGTAAAGAGAGAGACAGAGACAGAGACAAAACCCGGGGAAGGTTTTCTGTAGTATTATAAATGTAAGAGTTCTAAACTTCCTTAATAAGCACAATGTCTTGAGTAAAATCCTAATTGGATGTATAAAAAAACATCACATGACCAATCACATTTACACCCTAATAGACATGTCCACCAAAATAATACCAAAATGTATGCTTGCTTTATCGATTTCCAAAATAATTAGATTATATTTGGCATACAGTACTGTTCTACAAAGTTATTGAAAGTGGTGTAGGGAGCTAAACAAATGACATAATTAAATGGCAATATGTGCAGCATCAAAATTGGCAAGAAAATAACAGAAGTCTTTAACCAGAGGCGGGGCCTTCGCCAGGGTTGTAATCTGAGCCCGGCACTCTTCAATATTTACATCAACAAATTGGCCACTATTCTAGAAAAATCCTCAGCCCCTGGTGTTAGTCTCCACAATTCAGAGGTTAAATGCCTGATTTTCACAGATGACCTATACATGCTGTCACCCACAGCACATGGCCTACAGCAGAGCCTGGACCTGCTACAGCAGTACTGCCAGACCTGGGCCCTGGCAGTAAACCCGAAAAATACTAAAATAATGATTTTCCAGAGAAGATCCAGATCTCAGGGAATTAGACCAAAGTTCTCAATTGGTACAAAATATATAGAGTACTGCACAGACTACAATTACTTAGGTTTAAAAATAAGCTCAACTGGACACCTTAATAAAGCAGGAAATGAACTGAGAGAGAAAGCCGGCAGGGCATTCTACGCCAATAAAAGACTAATTCAAATTGAAATACTTAAATATTAAAATGTGGCTAAAACTAATTGAATATGTAATTGAACCAATTGCACTTTATGGCAGCGAAGTGGTGGGTCCACTTGCAAAACAAGATTTCACCCAAATGGGACAAACACCCAATTGAAACACTGCATGCAGAGTTCTGTAAGATTCTCCTACATGTCCAGAGGAAAACTACAAACAATACATGCAGGGCAGAATTATGCCAATATCCACTAATAATACAAACTAAAAAAAGAGCAATTAAGTTTCGGAAACATCTCAAATACAGTGACCCCCTCTCATATCATTAACAAGCCCTGCAATGCCAAGAGCTGAGCAAAGAAAAGAGCGCCTTCATCCAGCTGGTCCTGGTTCACAAACTTGTTCTACTAACACACTGAAGCCTCAGGACCAGAACATCCAATCAATCAGAATAAAACAAATTACAACACAGTCAAACTACATTCCTTATTGGGAAACACAAGCACAAAGCACAATGCAGTGCAACCTGCCCCTAAATTGACAGTACACCATGGCTAACTATTTGACCATGGTTACTGATCAAAACCTTAGAAAAACTTTTACAAAGTACAGGCTCAGTGAGAACAGCCTTTCCATTGAGAAGGGTAGACACAGGAGAACCTGGCTCCCTGTAGAGGAAATGCTGCACAACCACAGCACCACAGCAGAACCCAAGACAGAGCTGCATTGCCTGGCAACATTTTAAAATATAAAAGAATTAGAGTTTCATTTCCCCAAACCTGAAACCCAAAATGTCATTTAAGGTGCCCCAAAGCTTTTTACTATCATTCGTTATATAATTATCTTTGTTTCATAGTGTAGTTTGTTTTTAATTAGTTTAGTCACATGATTTGTTAAATTTGCAGTACGTTTGCCAATCGGTTGGGCTGGCAGACTTAATTTCCATACCTTTTGCCTCATCCCTCTCAACCATAACATGTTTAGTTTCCTCATCAATCCAAGGGGATTTAACAGGTTTTACAGTTGTTTTCTTAATGGATACGTGCTTATTAGTAACTGGAATAAGTAGTTTCATCAATGCATCAATTGCAGCGTCTGGTTGCTCCTCATTACACACCACAGACCAGCAAATATTCTTTACGTCATCAACATATGAATTACTACAAAACGTATTGTATGACCTCTTATACACTATATTAGGTACAGCCTTTGGAACTTTGGTTTTCCCAAATATGGCAATTATATTTTGTTCACCTCATCATATGGATTTGGATACTGCTTTAAAGCAAATATCTGAAGCGTTAGTGAAAATGTGATCAATACATGTTGAAGATTTCATTCCGGTGCTGTTTGTAACTACCCTGGTAGGTTGACTGACAACCTGTTCCAGGTTGCAGGCATTGGTTGCAGTTTGATGTTTTTTCCTGAGTGGGCAGCTGGATGACAGCCAGTCGATATTTAAAATCACCCAGAAAATATACTTCTCTGTTGATATCACTTATATTATCAAGCATTTCACACATATTATCCAGATACTGACTGTAGAGATATTTGCATTCCTCAGGCTGCAGCTGAGACCACTAGACCAGCCCAGGCCACAAGTTTTTTCCAGTTTGAACTACACTAAATATTAAAGGAATGTTTGACCAAGACAAGATCTTTGAGAGCGATTGTTAACTGTACCTTCGCTGTCCTGGTGTGTTCCTCTCGGCCAGCAGCACCGGCACCCTGCTGGAAATAAACATACAGGTCAATATACTGCATGTGCTTTACACAGAACAGTGCAGCCAGACCATTACCCAACATTGATGATACACTGCTACCTTCTGGAAGACCAGGGAGGGGAATGGGGGGGGGGGGGGGTAGAATAATAGAATACACAAGGTGCAATTTCTAAATTTGGTCGTGTATCAGCAGTCACTCAATTAGTCCATGCCAGCAAAAACCATTTAGATTGTTAAGTTAGTCTGGCGGCCAGCTATCTAAACTTGTAGTAGGAATGGTTGAATTACAAACCGGGGTGGGGCCCTTTGATCATCAGTTATCATATTAAAAATGTCAAACATTTGCCTCCACCTTATGGCAAAATGTGTAGAATTGCAGCAAAATAGCTGTAAAAGTCAAATTTTTCTCTCCAACTCCATAGCAAAATTGCAGGAAACAAACTTTAAAATGTGTTTTCCCCCCTCTTCAATGACACTATAATGCAAGATGGGGGGTATGGATGTGGGTATGTAGAACCACCCCTCATGATAAATGTCGTTTTTTTGTGGCCCCCAAAACATCAAAGTTGCTCATCCCTGTGGTAGACCAATGTATCATCTCTTTTTTATAGGATACTCTTTAACGCCCTCTGCTGGATGGACATTTTACACAGCACCCTATTCCCGAAATATTGCACTACTTTTGTCCAGAGCTACAATATATTCATGGCTTGTTTCGTCACAATATTGTTTTGAACTTTCGTTCTGGACTGATGCCTAGCTGAGCATTCTACACAATGCATAATCAATGAGCGCTGATGAAGATTTCATCAAAAGTGCATTACAGTGGCTTGGAAATACAATGCCCTTCAAAGGGAGGCAAATAATTAGGAGGAAAACCTTGTGTCATCATTTTGATGTCGCCAGGTTGACTTTAGATGCAGTATAACATTAACTACGATTGAGGGGAGGACACTGGCTTTTAGCTAGCTACCGTTAGCATTGCTGGCTATTTTTGCAAAACTTTGCTAGCTAATGACAACATTTCCATTTGTCTAAAGTAAATTTGACGACATGATAATGCTGGCAAAGTTGTTTCCTACTAAATATTTGACTACTTTAGCAACGTAATCATATTCCCAGGCAGCCGTTAGCCTCCGTCCAGAATGACTGGGCTTATCACGACTTCAGAGCACCTCTATCACACCACTGGTAGAAGGCAGCTTGAAAACGTTCAGAACAATGGCATGACCGAGTGACAGAGGTGCAACCTATGAATAGGTCCCAGTCAAAAATAGGGCACTATAAAAAGGGAATAGGGCGCCATTTTAGAGGCACAATACAATATTTGCACAGTATTGTTTACCTTGACATTCAACAGGGCCTTGAGGTCTCCTACATCCTTCAGTTTGGACTTGTAGAGCATCCAGCGATAACGTATCTCCTCCATGCCCACATCCTCAGCCCCACGGTCAGCCCTGGCCCCGGCTACAGCCCAAGTCATCAGTAGTAGCTGGAACTGCTCCTGACCCCAGTCTACACTGGACCGCAAGGTCTGTGGGAGTGAGGAGAGGGAGGGGTGAGAGAGAGGGGGAAGAGACAGAGGGAGGGATAGAACGAGAGAGGAAGAGAGAGAGGGGGAATAGACAGAGAGGGAAGGATAGAACGAGAGAGGAAGAGAGAGAGGGGGAAGAATGAGAGAGGGGGAGAGAGAGAAGTAGAGAGAGAGGGGGAAGAACAAGAGAGAGGGGAAGAATGAAAGAGGGGGAGAGACAGAAAGAGAGGGGAAGAGAGAGAGGGGGAAGAATGAGTGAGGGGGGAGAGAGAGGGGGAAGAACGAGAGAGGGGGAGAGACAGAAAGAGAGAGGAAGAGAGAGAGGGGGAAGAAAGAGAGAGGGGGAGAGAGAGAGGAAGAGAGAGAGGGGGAATAACGAGAGAGAGGGGGAAGAACAAGAGAGGGGGAGAGACAGAAAGAGAGAGGAAGAGAGAGAAGGGGAAGAACGAGAGAGAGGGGGAAGAACGAGAGAGAGGGGGAGAGACAGAAAGAGAGAGGAAGAGAGAGAGGGGGAAGAGACAGACAGGGGGAGAGAGAGAGGGGGAGAGAGAGAGAGAGGGGGAAGAATGAGAGAGGGGAAGGGACAGAAAGAGAGAGAAGAGAGAGAGGGGGAATAAAGAGAGTGGGAGAGACAGAGGGAGGGACAGAAAGAGAGAGGAAGAGAGAGAGGGGGAAGAATGAGAGAGGGGGAGAGAGAGGAAGAGAGAGAGGGGGAAGAACGAGAGAGAGGGGGAAGAACGAGAGAGAGGGGGAGAAACGAGAGAGGGGGAGAGACAGAAAGAGAGAGGAAGAGAGAGAGGGGGAAGAATGAGAGAGGGGAGAGAGAGAGAGAGGGGAGAGAGAGAGAGGGGAAGAACGAGAGAGGGGAAGGGACAGAAAGAGAGAAGAGAGAGAGGGGGAATAAAGAGAGTGGGAGAGACAGAGAGGGAGGGACAGAAAGAGAGAGGAAGAGAGAGAGGGGGAAGAGACAGAGGGAGGGACAGAAAGAGAGAGGAAGAGAGAGAGGGGGAAGAGACAGAGGGAGGGACAGAAAGAGAGAGGAAGAGAGAGAGGGGGAAGAGACAGAGGGAGGGATAGAAAGAGAGAAGAGAGAGAGGGGGAAGAAAGGGAGTGGGAGAGACAGAGAGGGAGGGACAGAAAGAGAGAGGAAGAGAGAGAGGGGGAAGAGACAGAGAGGGAGGGACAGAAAGAGAGAGGAAGAGAGTTAGGGGGAGTTGGAGAGGGAGGGACAGAAAGAGAGAGGAAGAGAGAGAGGGGGAAGAGAGAAGGGGAGAGAACAACAGGGGGACAGAGAACTGTTGCATGTGGCTGAGGGATAAGCAGGGGAATTGCTGCATCATGTAATAATAATAAGCAATGTGTCAGTAAGTAATGTCTACAGAGGATCTTTGCACAGGAGAATTCAGGCCGCAGTAAATCCTGAAGCAATAATCCTTCATATCTATTGAAACACACACAGTATATCCCCAATCAAACATCTCCAATCCCCCGTCTGCCTTGAATCAATGTCCACTGTCTGCTGACTGAATTTGAAGCGTTCTCTGTGCTCCCATACTGACATATACATCCTAACCACCAACATGGCCTGCTAGTGTCCCAAATGACACCCTATTCCCTTTATAGTGCACTATATTTGACCACAGCCCTATTTCAAAAGTAGTGCACTAAATAGAGAATAGGGTGCCATTTTGGTTGTGATGTAACCTGTCTGACTGTCAGGCAGCTTGTTGGGATGTAACCTGTCTGACTGTCAGGCAGCTTGTGGTTGGGATGTAACCTGTCTGACTGTCAGGCAGCTTGTGGTTGGGACATAACCTGTCTGACTGTCAGGCAGCTTGTGGTTGGGACGTAACCTGTCTCACTGCCAGGCAGCTTGTGGTTTGGTATATAACCTGTCTGACTGTCAGGCAGCTTGTGGTTGGGACGTAACCTGTCTCACTGTCAGGCAGCTTGTGGTTGGGACGTAACCTGTCTCACTGCCAGGCAGCTTGTGGTTTGGTATATAACCTGTCTGACTGTCAGGCAGCTTGTTGGGATGTAACCTGTCTGACTGTCAGGCAGCTTGTGGTTGGGATGTAACCTGTCTGACTGTCGGGCAGCTTGTGGTTGGGATGTAACCTGTCTGACTGTCAGGCAGCTTGTTGGGATGTAACCTGTCTGACTGTCAGGCAGCTTGTGGTTGGGATGTAACCTGTCTGACTGTCAGGCAGCTTGTTGGGATGTAACCTGTCTGACTGTCAGGCAGCTTGTTGGGATGTAACCTGTCTGACTGTCAGCCAGCTTGTGGTTGTGATGTAACCTGTCTGACTGTCAGGCAGCTTGTTGGGATGTAACCTGTCTGACTGTCAGGCAGCTTGTGGTTGGGATGTAACCTGTCTGACTGTCAGGCAGCTTGTGGTTGGGATGTAACCTGTCTGACTGTCAGGCAGCTTGTGGTTGGGATGTAACCTGTCTGACTGTCAGGCAGCTTGTTGGGATGTAACCTGTCTGACTGTCAGGCAGCTTGTTGGGACGTAACCTGTCTGACTGTCAGGCAGCTTGTGGTTGGGACATAACCTGTCTGACTGTCAGGCAGCTTGTGGTTGGGACATAACCTGTCTGACTGTCAGGCAGCTTGTGGTTGGGACATAACCTGTCTGACTGTCAAGCAGCTTGTGGTTGGGACATAACCTGTCTGACTGTCAGGCAGCTTGTTGGGATGTAACCTGTCTGACTGTCAGGCAGCTTGTGGTTGGGACGTAACCTGTCTCACTGCCAGGCAGCTTGTGGTTTGGTATATAACCTGTCTGACTGTCAGGCAGCTTGTTGGGATGTAACCTGTCTGACTGTCAGGCAGCTTGTGGTTGGGATGTAACCTGTCTGACTGTCAGGCAGCTTGTGGTTGGGATGTAACCTGTCTGACTGTCAGGCAGCTTGTGGTTGGGATGTAACCTGTCTGACTGTCAGGCAGCTTGTTGGGATGTAACCTGTCTGACTGTCAGGCAGCTTGTTGGGACGTAACCTGTCTGACTGTCAGGCAGCTTGTGGTTGGGACATAACCTGTCTGACTGTCAGGCAGCCTGTGGTTGGGACATAACCTGTCTGACTGTCAGGCAGCTTGTGGTTGGGACATAACCTGTCTGACTGTCAAGCAGCTTGTGGTTGGGACATAACCTGTCTGACTGTCAGGCAGCTTGTTGGGATGTAACCTGTCTGACTGTCAGGCAGCTTGTGGTTGGGACGTAACCTGTCTCACTGCCAGGCAGCTTGTGGTTTGGTATATAACCTGTCTGACTGTCAGGCAGCTTGTTGGGATGTAACCTGTCTGACTGTCAGGCAGCTTGTGGTTGGGAAGTAACCTGTCTGTCAATTCAGCTGCCAAAAGTTATTTTAGTCTTCTAGAGGAAGGCCAGAAGGTTTGTGAATTTGTCAGGGCCTCGCTGTAAGGTATTTTATACCATCCTAAGGTTTTGTTTGGTGCACTCTGAACATAATGTCCTCCAGATGAAATACACGTTTTATGAAGTTATCATGTAGCATGCACATTACTAACCATAAGACGGACACAGACCTGGAGTAACTTATCATTTTTGTGTAAATAAAAACAGGAATGGAATACTGGAAATGCAATAGTGTATATTTCTGAGAAGAAACATCAGCACCAACCATGAGTGTGTTCTGCCTGATCTTGAGTTCTTTGGTGCTCAGCAGTCCCTCTGTGCTCAGAATCCCTGAGAGTGTACCGTTCTCCTTCTGTAGCCAGGCCTCAAACTCCCTCCTCCTGTCCTCATAGTCCCCTGCACTCAGGGTTGCCCCAACATCTGCCTGAAGGACCCCAACAACAACATGATCAGCAACAACATCAACTTACTATAGGAAATATATGTAACAAAAAAAAAAATCAGCTAGCTAACTTAATATTTCAGTTTATAACGGCAGTTGAATATGGGTTACAGTGTATTGAGAGACAAGTCAACTATAGCATGTCAACTTGAAGTTTATATCTTCCTTTATGAACTAGAAAATGTGGTTATTGTGATTGGAGGTAAAATAATGGGTGGAGAAACCAGACCGTGGTGTGGTGACTTGAGCCCTGTAGGCTTCCAGAGGGTTTTCTAGCAGTGAGACCATCCATGACTGAATCCTCCATCCTGGTCTTGATAGGCGGGAAAAAGCCTCTGTGTCGCAGATGTCCCCCTTCACTGTGGTCTCTCATTCCACCTGTTCCCTTGTCGTAGTTGCCTCTGCTGCCGTGCTCTAACCCAGAGCCTGACCCTAACCCCACATCTACCTCCATGGCCAGGGATTCAGCCATTCCTCTGGACCTCTGCCCATCCACACACTCCTCTGTCTGCCCACTACTGCTGGACTCAGACACATCTACTACCACCACCCCGCTAACCCTGGAGCCAGAGTCCCCCACTACCCCGCTAACCCTGGAGCCAGAGTCCCCCACCACCTCGCTAACCCTGGAGCTAGAGTCCCCCACCACCTCGCTAACCCTGGAGCCAGAGTCCCGCACTACTCCGCTAACCCTGGAGCCAGAGTCCCCCACTACCCCGCTAACCCTGGAGCTAGAGTCCCCCACCACCTCGCTAACCCTGGAGCCAGAGTCCCGCACTACTCCGCTAACCCTGGAGCCAGAGTCCCCCACCACCCCGCTAACCCTGGAGCCAGAGTCCCGCACTACTTCGCTAACCCTGGAGCCAGAGTCCCCCACCACCTCGCTAACCCTGGAGCCAGAGTCCCCCACTACTCCGCTAACCCTGGAGCCAGAGTCACCCACCACCTCGCTAACCCTGGAGCCCGAGTCCCCCACCACCCCGCTAACCCTGGAGCCAGAGTCCCCCACCACCCCGCTAACCCTGGAGCCAGAGTCCCCCACTACCCCGCTAACCCTGGAGCCAGAGTCCCTCACCACCCCGCTAACCCTGGAGCCAGAGTCCCACACCACCCCACTAACCCTGGAGCCAGAGTCCCCCACTACCCCGCTAACCCTGAGGCCAGAGTCCCCCACTACCCCGCTAACCCTGGAGCCAGAGTCCCCCACCACCCCGCTAACCCTGGAGCCAGAGTCCATCACTACCCCGCTAACCCTGGAGCCAGACTCCCTCACCACCCCGCTAACCCTGGAGCCAGAGTCCCCCACTACCCCGCTAACCCTGGAGCCAGAGTCCCACACCACCCCGCTAACCCTGGAGCCAGAGTCCCCCACTACCCCGCTAACCCTGAGGCCAGAGTCCCCCACTACCCCGCTAACCCTGGAGCCAGAGTCCCCCATTACCCCGCTAACCCTGGAGCCAGAGTCCCCCACTACCCCACTAACCCTGGAGCCAGAGTCCCCCACTACCCCACTAACCCTGGAGCCAGAGTCCCCCACCACCCTGCTAACCCTGGAGCCAGAGTCCATCACTACCCCACTAACCCTGGAGCCAGACTCTCCCACCACCCCGCTAACCCTGGAGCCAGAGTCCCCCACTACCCCACTAACCCTGGAGCCAGAGTCCCCCACCACCCCGCTAACCCTGGAGCCAGAGTCCATCACTTCCCCACTAACTCTGGAGCCAGAGTCCACCACCACCAATCGTCCTCCACCATGGGTGCTTCTGCCCCTTGTGTGGCCTGATGTCATCCCTGTGGTTCCCTCCTCTCCCCTCTGACCGTACCCCCCTCTCCAAACGATGGAGGAGTCCACCTCCTCTACACCCAGGCTGTGCTCACCGCCACCCCTCTCCTTCTCCCTTTCCGTCTCCCTGTCACCACTCCCACCGCCCTGTCCCAGTCTCTGACTGCCCGCCAAGGTTAACGTCATAGGACTCAGTTGTTGACCAAGAGTCTGTCGATCCCTGCCCTGTCTCTCCCTATGTTCAGAGAGATCCATAACCTCAAACGCTCCCTCGACCCAAATACCCTCTTCTGCTCCAAAACTCTCCCCTCCTTCCCCTCGCTCTAACCTTCCTCCTAACCCTGTTCTTCCCCCTCTCCCAGCCCCTACCCCAGAGCTCTGAGAGAGCCAGACCCCATGGCCCTCTCCTGGGGATCTCTCTGGAGCACCCTCCCTACTGCTGCTGGAGCCACTATCTTTGATCATGTCTCCTCCCTCCCCAGGAAAGAGCTCCCTGCCTGGGCCTGGCCTCTCCCCAGCCTGGCCTCTCTCCCTCTGGGTGTCTAAGTCAGGGTCCTCAGAGCTGTGCCCATTCAGCAGCCTGGAGATCGGAACAACAGACAGTCAGTACTGAAGGCATCTCTTAAGATTGTGCAATTGGCCGCATTAAATACTTTTCACCCAAATGCAGGGACAGCATATGTAATATAATTACTTTTATGTAGAAGGGTTTTGGAGATAAATGTGCACAAGCCGTAAGAGGTTGTCGAGGACCTCAACTGAAATCCACTAAACTACAGCTGTAGTAGTAGGACTACTAGTAGTAGTAGTAGTAGTAGTAGTAGTAGTAGGAGGACTAGTAGTAGTAGTAGTAGGACTAGTATGAGTAGAGTATGAGTAGTAGCAGTAGGAGTAGTAGTAGTAGTAGTAGTAGTAGTAGTAGTGCTAGATTACTTCTCCCTTAGAGACCCTATCATTCACTTGAGTGGCAGATGTCATAGACCTGCATAGCTATAGAATTAGTAGTTGTATTAGTAGTAGTATTAGTAGTAGTAGTATAACTAATAGTAGTAGTAGTAGTAGGACTCGTAGTAGTAGCAGGACTAGTAGTAGTAGTAGTAGTAGTAGTAGTAATAGTAGTAGTAGGACTAGTAGTAGTAGTAGTAGTAGTAGTAGTAGTAGTAGTAGTAGGACTAGTAGTAGTAATAGCAGTAGTAATAAGACTAGTAGTAGTAGGACTAATAGTAGGAGTAGTAGGACTAGTAGTATGAGTAGTAGCAGTAGTAGTAGTAGTAGTAGTAGTGCTAGATTACTTCTCCCTTAGAAACCCTATCATTCACTCGAGTGGCAGATGTCATAGACCTGCATAGCTATAGAATTAGTAGTAGTAGTAGTAGTAGTATTAGTAGTAGTAGTATAACTAATAGTAGTAGTAGTAGTACTGCTACTACTCATCCTACTAGTCCTACTACTCCTCCTACTACTAGTCCTACTACTACTACTAGTCTTATTACTACTGCTATTACTACTACTAGTCCTACTACTTCTACTACTACTACTAGTCCTACTACTACTACTATTACTACTACTAGTCCTACTACTACTACTAGTCCTACTACTACTACTACTAGTCTTATTACTACTGCTATTATTACTACTACTACTACTACTACTACTACTACTACTACTAGTCCTGCCACTACTACTAGTCATACTACTACTACTACTACTACTACTACTAGTCATACTAGTCCTACTACTAATACTACTACTACTAATACTACTACTACTCCTCCTACTACAACTACGACTACTACTACTCCTATAACTACTACTACTAATTCTATAGCTATGCAGGTCTATGACATCTGCCACTCGAGTAGTAGTAGTAGTAGTAGTAGTAGTAGTAGTAGTAGTAGTAGTAGTAGGACTAGTAGTAGTAATAGTAGTAGTAGGACTAGTAGTAGTAGGACTAGCAGTAGTAGGACTAATAGTAGTAGGACTAGTAGTAGTAGGACTAGTAGTAGTACAAGTAGTAGTAGGACTAGTAGTAGTAGTAGGACTAGTAGTTGTAGTAATAGTAGTAGTAGGACTAGTAGTAGTAGTAGGCCTAGTAGTAGTAGTAGTAGGCCTAGTAGTAGTAGTAGTAGTAGTAGGACTAGTAGTAGTAGTAGTAGTAGTAGTAGTAGTAGTAGTAGTATGACTAGTAGTAGTAGTAGGAGTAGTAGTAGTACTAGGACTAGTAGTAGTAGTAGTAGTAGTAGTAGGACTAGTAGTAGTAGTAGTAGTTGTAGTAGTAGTAGTAGGACTAGTCGTAGCACTAGTAGTAGTAGCAGTAGTAGGACTACTAGTAGTAGTAGTAGTACTAGTAGTAGGACTAGTAGTAGTACTAATAGTAGTAGGACTAGTAGTAGTACTAATAGTAGTAGGACTAGTAGTAGTAGGACTAGTAGTAGTAGTAGTAGGACTAGTAGTTGTAGGACTAGTAGTAGTAGGACTAGTAGTAGTAGGAGTAGTAGGACTAGTAGTAGTAGTAGTAGTAGTACTAGTACGAGTAGTAGTAGTAGTATGACTAGTACGAGTAGTAGTAGGACTAGTACTAGGACTAGTAGTAGTAGTAGTAGTAGTACTAGTAATAGGAGTAGTAGTAGTAGTAGTCATAGTTATAGTAGTAGTAGGAGTAGTAGGACTAGTAGTAGTAGTAGTAGTAGTAGGAGGACTAGTAGGAGTAGTAGGACTAGTAATAGTAGTAGGACTAGTAGTAGTAGTAGGACTAGCAGTAGTAGGACTAGTAGTAGTAGTAGTAGCATGAGTAGTAGTAGTAGGACTAGTAGTAGTAGTAATAATAGTAGTATGACTAGTAATAGTAGTAATAGGACTAGTAATAGTAGTAGGACTAGTAGTAGTAGGACTAGTATTAGTAGTAGTAGGACTAGTAGGACTAGTAGTAGTAGTAGGACTAGTAGTAGTAGGACTACTAGTAGTAGTAGTAGGAGTAGTAGGACTAGTAGTAGTAGGACTAGTAGTAGTAGTAGTAGGACTAGTAGGACTAGTAGTAGTAGTAGTAGGAGTAGTAGGACTAGTAGGAGGACTAGTAGTAGTAGGACTAGTAGTAGTAGTAGGACTAGTAGTAGTTGTAGTAGTAGTACTAGTAATAGGAGTAGTAGTGGTCGTAGTTATAGTAGTAGTAGTAGTAGTAGTAGTAGGAGTAGTAGGACTAGTAGTAGTAGTAGTAGTAGTAGAAGGACTAGTAGTAGTAGTAGTAGTAGGAGTAGTAGGACTAGTAGTAGTAGTAGGAGGACTAGTAGGAGTAGTAGGACTAGTAGTATGAGCAGTAGTAGTAGTAGGACTAGTAGTATGAGTAGTAGTATGAGTAGTAGTACTAGATTACTTCTCCCTTAGAGACCCTATCATTCACTAGAGTGGCAGATGTCATAGACCTGCATAGCTATAGAATGTGATAATGGCAGTCATCTTGGTCAGGAATAAATAACCTTTCTTGTGTTCTATATCTAATTCTATGAGTTTTGCATCCAGCCCGAATTAGTGTGGTGTACCTGAAGAGGTTGAGGCTGAGGTCATGGAGGGCCATCCAGGACTCCCTTAGGTGCTTCATATCCCTGAGGATGTGCACCCGGCCCTCCTCAGAGGTCCTCTCCAGCACCCCATGGCCCTGAACCTCTGTCTGGTGCAGCTGCAGTTCCTTCTCTGGGAACTCACCTAGTGCCCTCTACAGGGTCGGAGGAAGAATAACAGGACAGGACGGGACTTAGGCTACGGCCACAGAGACTTATGAAAACATATGAAAACAGCAACATATTAATCAGTGTCCGTTTTTTCAAACAAGTTGCACCAAACCAGTGTCTACATGTGAAAACAGCCCGTTTCTATGATCTGTGGTTAAAAATATATTTTTTAAAAGCTTCTCTGACATCACAGGGTAGGATTAACAGTGCATTTTCAAAACATGTAACAAGTTTCTAGCCAGAGGGGCATTTCTTGCTTCCCATGTCACCGCGAATCTCATAGTGTTTGAAAATCACTGTTCAAATGTTTTCACTTTTGATGTCATCAGGTAGAACTTTTTATCTTTATAGGTCTCCAAAGCACTCTCATCTTTTTATTTAATCTTTATTTAACTAGTCAAGTTAGTTAAGAACAAATTCTTATTTACAATGGACAGCTTACAACAGCCAAACCCAGACGACGCTGGGGTAATTGTGCACTACTCTATGGACTCCCAATCACAGCTGGTTGTGATACAGCCTGGATTTGAACCAAGGTGTCTGTAGTGACGCCACAACCACTGAGATGCAGTGCCTTAGACCACTGGCCACTCGGGAGCCCAATCCTTGGCTCGCTCGTCTATTCAGTACGCTGCAGCTAGCAACTGGAACGAACTGCAACAAACACTCAAACAGGACAGTTTTATCTTCATCTCTTCATTTAAAGACTCAATCATGGACACTAACTGACAGTTGTGGCTGCTATGCGTAATGTATTGTTGTCTCTACCTTCTTGCCCTTTGTGCTGTTCTCTGTGCCCAACAATGTTTGTATCCTGTTTTATGCTGTTGCCATGCTGTGTTGTCATGTGTTGCTACCATGCTTTGTTGTTGTCTAGGTCTCTCTTTATGTAGTGTTGTGTTGTCTCTCTTGTCGTGATGTGTGTTTTGTCCTATATTTTTATTACATTTATATAAATTGAATCCCAGCCCCCCCGCAGGAGGCTCATTGTAAATAGAAATTTGTGCTTAACTGACTTGCCTAGTTAAAAATAAAAAAATAAAAAAAATTATACAAAACATAACAATTTGCTGTTTTCACATATGTTGACATTGGTATTGTACCGGAGATACTGAAAATGAAGTTGAAAAGTGGTGGCGTTGCCCTTTAAGATAACAGACCAGTACCTCAGTCTTGTGCTGTCTGTTGTCCCATCAACATACTATCCTAGACATAACATACCATACGATACAAGAACATAACAGATACATGTGGAAAGTCAGTACTTCAGCCTCTTGCTGTCTGTTGTCCAGGCTCCACTCCCCAGTAGAACTGCGGTAGGACTCCAGCTTCTGCCTCATAATCATCAACCACTTCTCCACGTTTAGCAGGCTCACGTGGAAACTCTCGTGCCCCCCGATGCTCTCCTCACTCTCCTTCACCTTTACCTGACACAGAGAGAAACACATCCAAACATGAATGCACAAATACACGTGCCTGATTAACACTATACTATTAACACTAACCCTAATAGTACTGTTGACTGGGATATTTTCCTTTCACATTGTCCTTCCCCGCACGTTTCCAGAAACTATAATGATGCGTAACCCCAGAAAGCCTGGAGGCAGCATAGCCTAGTGGTTAGAGCGTTAGACGAGTAACCGAAAGGTTGCAAGATCAAATCCCCGAGCTGACAAGGTACATATCTGTCGCTCGGCCCCTGAACAAGGCAGTTAACCCACTGTTCCTAGGCCATCATTGAAAATAGGCATTTGTTCTTAACTGACTTGCCTAGTTAAATAAAAGGAAAATACATTAAAAAAAGCCCAGCTTGGCTCAGTAGCATGAAAAGGGTCTTTGTTAACCTTTTTCAGAACCTGTGAAGAAAGCATGGAGTCTCTCTCAGAGCCCTTCTTACCCTGACGGACTTGTAAAGGATCCTCCAGTCCCCGTAAAGCCTCTCAAACTGTGTCCTGTTAGCAGAGCTAGACGACACCAGAGTCTCCAGAGCTGTGATGTGGGCCTCACAGTCCTCCAAGTCCTTCTTGATCACCTGAGAGAGAGGACACAAGCAGTAGCTTATTAATAGTAAAACAAATGATCAATGCTTTATAAATGCTTTGCTTATTATTGTATATGCTTCTCCTAGTACACACTGAAACTGGCTAGAGGAAACCAGTTTGAGAGACACAGGTGTAGATTACCGTGAGCACAGAAATAAATAGAACACTAGAATGGATGATGGTAACAAAACAGCCCTCTTGGTCAGGAAAATTTTCATTCTAGAACCTGATCATATGTGGTAATATATTGTATGAAACAATGAACTTCATCATTGGACTTATGGCGCAGACAGAGATGGCCGCCTCGCTTCGCGTTCCTAGGAAACTATGCAGTTTTTTGTTTTTTTAAGTGTTATTTCTTACATTAGTACCCCAGGTCATCTTAGGTTTCATTACATACAGTCGAGAAGAACTACTGTATATAAGATCAGCGTCAACTCACCATCAGTACGACCAAGAATATGTTTTTCGCGACGCGGATCCTGTGTTCTGCCTTACAAACAGGACAACGGAATGGATCGCACCCAAAAAACGACTCCGAAAAAGAGGGAAACGAGGCGGTCTTCTGGTCAGACTATGGAGACGGGCACATCGTGCCCCACTTCCTAGCATTCTTCTTGCCAATGTCCAGTCTCTTGACAACAAGGTTGATGAAATGCGAGCAAGGGTAGCATTCCAGAGGGACATCAGAGACTGTAACGTTCTGTGCTTCACGGAAACATGGCTCACTGGAGAGACGCTATCCAAAGCGGTGCAGCCAACGGGTTTCTCCACGCATCGCGCCGACAGAAACAAACACCTTTCTGGTAAGAAGAGTGGTGGGGGCGTATGCCTTATGGCTAACGAGGCATGGTGCGATGAAAGAAACATACAGGAACTCAAATCCTTCTGTTCACCTGATTTAGAATTCCTCACAATCAAATGTAGACCGCATTATCTACCAAGAGAATTCTCTTCGATTATAATCACAGCCGTATATATCCCCCCCCAAGCAGACACATCGATGGCTCTGAACAAACTTTTTTTAACTCTTTGCAAACGGGAAACCATTTATCCGGAGGCTGCATTCATTGTTGCTGGGGATTTTAACAAGGCTAATCTGAAAACAAGACTCCCTAAATTTTATCAGCATATCGATTGCGCAACCAGGGGTGGAAAAACCTTGGATCACTGTTACTCTAACTTCCGCGACGCATATAAGGCCCTGCCCCGCCCCCCTTTCGGAAAAGCTGACCACGACTCCATTTTGCTGATACCTGCCTACAGACAAAAACTAAAACAAGAAGCTCCCACGCTGAGGTCTGTCCAACGCTGGTCCAACCAAGCTGACTCCACACTCCAAGACTGCTTCCATCACGTGGACTGGGACATGTTTCGTATTGCGTCAGATAACAACATTGACGAATACGCTGATTCGGTGTGCGAGTTCATTAGAACGTGCGTTGAAGATGTCGTTCCCATAGCAGCGATTAAAACATTCCCTAACCAGAAACCGTGGATTGATGGCAGCATTCGCGTGAAACTGAAAGCGCAAACCACTGCTTTTAATCAGGGCAAGGTGTCTGGTAACATGACTGAATACAAACAGTGCAGCTATTCCCTCCGTAAGGCTATCAAACAAGCTAAGCGTCAGTACAGAGACAAAGTAGAATCTCAATTCAACGGCTCAGACACAAGAGGCATGTGGCAGGGTCTACAGTCAATCACGGACTACAGGAAGAAATCCAGCCCAGTCACGGACCAGGATGTCTTGCTCCCAGGCAGACTAAATAACTTTTTTGCCCGCTTTGAGGACAATACAGTGCCACTGACACGGCCTGCAACGGAAACATACGGTCTCTCCTTCACTGCAGCCGAGGTGAGTAAAACATTTAAACGTGTTAACCCTCGCAAGGCTGCAGGCCCAGACGGCATCCCCAGCCGCGCCCTCAGAGCATGCGCAGGGTCTCGACCCCGCCCTGTGCAACTGGGTACTGGACTTCCTGACGGGCCGCCCCCAGGTGGTGAGGGTAGGTAACAACATCTCCTCCCCGCTGATCCTCAACACTGGAGCCCCACAAGGGTGCGTTCTGAGCCCTCTCCTGTACTCCCTGTTCACCCACGACTGCGTGGCCACGCACGCCTCCAACTCAATCATCAAGTTTGCGGACGACACAACAGTGGTAGGCTTGATTACCAACAACGACGAGATGGCCTACAGGGAGGAGGTGAGGGCCCTCGGAGTGTGGTGTCAGGAAAATAACCTCACACTCAACGTCAACAAAACTAAGGAGATGATTGTGGACTTCAGGAAACAGCAGAGGGAACACCCCCCTATCCACATCGATGGAACAGTAGTGGAGAGAGTAGCAAGTTTTAAGTTCCTCGGTATACACATCACAGACAAACTGAATTGGTCCACTCACACAGACAGCATCGTGAAGAAGGCGCAGCAGCGCCTCTTCAACCTCAGGAGGCTGAAGAAATTCGGCTTGTCACCAAAAGCACTCACAAACTTCTACAGATGCACAATCGAGAGCATCCTGGCGGGCTGTATCACCTCCTACGGCAACTGCTCCGCCCTCAACCGTAAGGCTCTCCAGAGGGTAGTGAGGTCTGCACAACGCATCACCGGGGGCAAACTACCTGCCCTCCAGGACACCTACACCACCCGATGTTACAGGAAGGCCATAAAGATCATCAAGGACATCAACCACCCGAGCCACTGCCTGTTCACCCCGCTATCATCCAGAAGGCGAGGTCAGTACAGGTGCATCAAAGCTGGGACCGAGAGACTGAAAAACAGCTTCTATCTCAAGGCCATCAGACTGTTAAACAGCCACCACTAACATTGAGTGGCTGCTGCCAACACACTGACACTGACTCAACTCCAGCCACTTTAATAATGGGAATTGATGGGAAATGATGTAAATATATCACTAGCCACTTTAAACAATGCTACCTTATATAATGTTACTTACCCTACATTATTCATCTCATATGCATACGTATATACTGTACTCTATATCATCGACTGCATCCTTATGTAATACATGTATCACTAGCCACTTTAACTATGCCACTTTGTTTACATACTCATCTCATATGTATATACTGTACTCGATAACATCTACTGTATCTTGCCTATGCTGCTCTGTACCATCACTCATTCATATATCCTTATGTACATATTCTTTATCCCCTTACACTGTGTATAAGACAGTAGTTTAGGAATTGTTAGTTAGATTACTTGTTGGTTATTACTGCATTGTCGGAACTAGAAGCACAAGCATTTCGCTACACTCGCATTAACATCTGCTAACCATGTGTATGTGACAAATAAAATTTGATTTGATTTAGGATGGCAGTGAGTGACCCACCCGTTGCTGGTCTGACTGGCTCTTCTTGGCCAGTATGTCTGGCTGGAGGCTGTCTGCTGAGATCAGTCTCTCTCTCAGCAGGGTCAGCTTGTTCCTGATTGACTTGCAGGCGTCCCCAAAGTCCTTTGTCCTTGAGATAAAACCCTAAAAGAAAGGACATATCAGAAATTAGGGGTTGCATGTAAAATGGCACCCCAATAATGCACTACATTCAACCAGAGCCTTATTTATTAATGTATTTCACCTTTATTTAACCAGGTCGGCAAGTTGAGAACAAGTTCTCATTTACAATTGCAACCTGCCCAAGATAATGTAAAGCAGTTCGACACATACAACAACACAGAGTTACACATGGAGTAAAACAAACATACAGTCAATAATACAGTATAAACAAGTCTATATACAATAGGAGCAAATGAGGTGAGATAAGGGAGGTAAAAGGCAAAAAAGGCCATGGTGACGAAGTAAATACAATACAGCAAGTAAAACACTAGAATGGTTGAATTGCAGTGGAAGAATGTGCAAAGTAGAGATAGAAATAATGGGGCTCGAACCAGCAACACAACGACAACAGCCACCATCGAAGCAGCATTACCCATGCAGAGCAAGGGGAACAACTACTAGAAGGCTCAGAGCGAGTGACGTTTGAAACGCTATTAGCGCGCGCTAACTAGCTAGCCATTTCACTTTGGTTACACCAGCCTCATCTCGGGAGTTGATAGGCTTGAAGACAGCGCAATGCTTGACGCACAAAAGTGCTGTTTGAATGAATGTTTACACGCCTGCTTCTGCCTACCACCGCTCAGTCAGATGCTTGTACGCTCAGTCAGATTATATGCAGCGCAGGACACGCTAGATAATATCATCAACCATGTGTAGTTAACTAGTGATTATGATTGATTGTTTTTTATAAGATTAGTTTAATGCTAGCTAGCAACTTACCTTGGCTTACTGCATTCATAGAACAGGCAGTCTCCTTGTGGAGTGCAACGAGAGAGAGGCAGGTCGTTATTGCGTTGGACTAGTTAACTGTAAGGTTGCAAGATGGATCCCCCGAGCTGAAATTCTGTCGTTCTGCCCCTGAACAAGGCAGTTAACCCACCGTTCCTAGGCCGTCATTGAAAATAAGGATGTGTTCTTAACTGACTTGCCAAGTTAGATAAAGGTATAAAAACAAAACAAAATGTATTTATTTTTAAAAATCGGCAAATAGGCGCCCAAAAATACTGATTTCCAATTGTTATGAAAACGGCCCTAATTAATCGGCCATTCCGATAAATCGGTCAACCTCTAATGTACAGGTGCAGTAATCTGTGAGCTGCTCTGACAGCTGGTGCTTAAAGCTAGTGAGGGAGATAAGTGTTTCCAGTTTCAGGGATTTTTGTAGTTCATTCCAGTCATTGGCAGCAGAGAACTGGAAGGAGAGGCGGCCAAAGGAAGAATTGGTTTTGGGGGTGACCAGAGAGATATACCTGCTGGAGAGCGTGCTACAGTTGGATGCTGCTATGGTGACCAGCGAGCTGAGATAAGGGGGGACTTGATTTCGAAGAACTTAGAAAGGCAGGGTAGGGTAGATATAGGTCTGTAGCAGTTTGGGTCAAGAGTGTCCCCCCCCTTTGAAGAGGGGGATGACCGCAGTTGCTTTCCAATCTTTGGGAATCTCAGAAGACACGAAAGAGAGGTTGAACAGGCTAGTAATAGGCGTGGCAACAATTTCGGCAGATAGTTTTAGAAAGAAGGGGTCCAGATTGTCTGGCCAGGCTGATATGAAGGGGTCCAGATTTTGCGGCACTTTCAGAACATCAGCTGACTGGATTTGGGAGAAGGAGAAATGGGGAAGGATTGGGCGAGTTGCTGGGGGGGGGGGGGTGCAGTGCTGTTGACCGGGGTAGGGGTAGCCAGGTGGAAAGCATGGCCAGCTGTAGAAAAATGCTTATTGAAATTCTCAATGATAGTGGATTTATCGGTGGTGACAGTATTTCCTATCTTCAGTGCAGTGGGCAGCTGGGAGGTGGTGTTCTTATTCTCCATGGACTTTACAGTGTCCCAGAACTTTTTTGAGTTTGTTTTGCAGGAAGTAAATTTCTGCTTGAAGAAGCTAGCCTTGGCTTTTCTAACTGCTTGTGTGTATTGGTTTCTAGCTTCCCTGAAAAGTTGCATATCACGGGGGCTGTTCGATGCGAATGCAGAACGCCACAGGATGTTTTTGTGTTGGTTAAGGGCAGTCAGGTCTGGAGAGAACCAAGAGCTATATCTGTTCCTGGTTCTAAATTTCTTGAATGGGGCATGCTTAGTTAAGATGGTGAAGAAGGCATTTAAAAAAAATAACCAGACATCCTCTACTGACGGGATGAGATCAATATCCTTCCAGGATACCAGGGCCAGGTCGATTAGAAAGGCCTGCTCGCTGAAGTGTTTCAGGGAGTGTTTGACAGTGATGAGTGGAGGTCGTTTGACCGCTGACCCATTACGGATGCAGGCAATGAGGCAGTGATCACTGAGATCTTGGTTGAAAACAGCAGAGGTGTATTTAGAGGGCAAGTTGGTTAGGATGATATCTATGAGGGTGCCAGTGTTTACAGCTTTGGGGTGGTACCTGGTAGGTTCACTGATAATTTGTGTGAGATTGAGGGCATCAAACTTAGATTGTAGGATGGCTGGGGTGTTAAGCATGTTCCAGTTTAGGTCGCCTAGCAGCACGAGCTCTGAAGATAGATGGGGGGCAATCAGTTCACATATGGTGTACAGAGCACAGCTGGGGGCAGAGGGTGGTCTATAGCAGGCGGCAACGGTGAGAGAGGTGGATTTTTAAAAGTAGAAGTTCAAATTGTTTGGGTACAGACCTGGATAGTAAGACAGAACTCTGCAGGCTATCTTTGCAGTAGATTGCAACACCGCCCCCTTTGGCCGTTCTATCTTGTCTGAAAATGTGGTAGTTCGGGACGAAAATTTCAGAGTTTTTGGTGGTCTTCCTAAGCCAGGATTCAGACACAGCTAGAACATCCTGGTTGGCAGAGTGTGCTAAAGCAGTGAATAAAGCAAACTTAGGGAGGAGGCTTCTAATGTTAACATGCATGAAACCAAGGCTATTACGGTTACAGAAGTCATCAAAAGAGAGCGCCTGGGGAATAGGAGTGGAGCTAGGCACTGCAGGGCCTGGATTCACCTCTACATCACCAGAGGAACAGAGGAGTAGGATAAGGGTACGACTAAAAGCTAATGAGAATTGGTCTATGACAAACACACACACACACACCTGCAGTCTTGCTTTCCTCTGCAGCAGCTGGTTGTGCAGTAACTCCCTTTTCCTCACGGTGTCATTGAGCGCTGTCATTAGACTCTCTGCACTGTCTGAGCCGAACACTGAACACAGCAGATCTCTCTTCAACAGCATCAAACGCAACTGCTCCTGCAGCTGCAGACTGTGCTTCAGCAACCCCTGTAGGGGGAATGAGCGAAATATGGAAAGACAGTGAGGGGGAAAATATATATATATATATAGGCAGGAGATAAATCAAGAAAAGTGTAAGTGTGTAGATGGAAGACAGTAAAAGAGGGGATATTGAAAGGAGAAGGAGAGAAAAAAGGGGGAGATACAAAGAAAAATAACGATTTAAGAGGGAACACACCATAGATGAAAGCTATGTGTAGTAGAAATATGTGCCTCTAGTAGATAGATCACACATTTCTTAGTGTGAAAGTACAGCAAGCATATCTTCTTTTTCACAGATCAGGGATTGATTGAGCTCCCTGACCTTTGCTGTCATTACTTCCATATCTGGAGGGGAGTTTATATTAGGAGGAAGTCATTTTCTGATGGAGAAGGCTAGGACGCGTGTGAAAGAAAAAATGACATACTTACCTGATTTGGAGGATATTAATAGTAAACTATTATATATTTAACTTAGAGTAAGACTGGCCTGCTAATGCTGAGTTTTATGGTGTCCCTCTAGCTTCCTGCAGCTAGTCTGGGCGTCGAGGACATGGGTTTTACTAGAGATAGCTTGAAGCTGACAATTGATTAATGTCTTGGTGATAAAAAAAACGAACAGACACATTCCAGTCTATCAATAGTGGTGCATGTGAGACATATGTCTCTGGTCTAACTGGGCATTCTATAGATGAGATGTGTGTGTGTCCACGAGATAGAGATAGCCTGGAGGAATAGAACAAACATTCCATTGTTGGTTCTCATTCATGCATCTGGGAAACATCTGGGAAATTAGCATGGAGGAGTAGAACACCCCCCCACCCCCCGTGCACAGGAACGACAGGATGAACCCAGGTTGGGTTAAGGTGCTCAATCTGCATGGGGGGGGGGGCATGGTTGAAGCAGTTTTAGGTTTTGTATATAACAACCCGGTATTCTCTGTATGATTCAGACTCTCAGTCTGACAGTCAAGACTGTTGGATTGACAGTTTCATTATTGCAATAATTCATCGATATTAAATAAAGATGATTGTTTGAAGAAATTACCAAGTCTCTCTCAGTAATGAATTTCCACGACATGTGTCCCAAACTGCACCCTGGTCAAAAATAGTGCACCAAATAGAGAATACGGTGCTATTTGGGACGCATTCTAAGCCAATCTCTGTCCAGTTGCAGTACTGTATGTAGGGCTGATTACATTTCCCTAGCTGGCCTAATTAAGGTACCATGAATACTGAAGATCTGCTTTTCTCTTTTCATTATCATCTCCAGGCCTTAAGAGCCACAGTTACTACTGAGATTCAGACATTAATGTTCCCCCTTATGAACACAATCCTGGTTTAGCGGTTTGATTGACGAGAGTGACTCTTACTGTAAATATGAGTTGAACTTTTTCTCTATGCATTTTACTTTACTGTATTAAAATGATTGTGTTGTTTGTTTACGTCCTGCTACATCCCATTTAAAGATGGGATCCGCATTAGGGCCACTGTCTGTCCATGCACCTCTGTTATTGTTTTTACTTTGTGAATGAAAGGTGAGGTGCATCCAGCAGTGTGTAAAACATTACTGCGGTACATATTCCGCTGTTCAACAGTTTGTTGTTGTAATATCCTAAACGGACTTGGCAGTTTCACCATTAACAATTCCAGTTTTAAGCCTGGTGGAATAATAGTTGATTAAAATCAATAGCAGTCTGCAGTGTGCTGTTCCTACCTGGATGTTCTGCACCAGCATGGCGACGTGTGAGAACTCAGACACTTCAGCAGAAGACTCCAGCACTTGAGAGACAACCTGACTCCACTGAGAGAATCCATGCAGAGGGTCCTGCAGCACTTGTCTCAGCCCCAACTCTGACTCCACACATAGCTTCATAGCACGACACTTCACACTGCACGGGGACAAAGGAAATGAGCATAAGACCGGTTAGATATAGTGCTTTTCATGCAAAGACCAAGATTGCTGAAGATATTTGTTTAAATATTGTCTTTCACACTGAGTCAGAGGAAAAACTGAGCTTGTACATAATTTTTTTTAGGTATGTAACTTTACATGAATTAAAGAAATATGTACTAGTGTTGGTGGGTAAGCAGATTTTCATACCGTGGTATACGGTATTACAGGCAGTGAACACAAGGGGTGCTACAAATAGAAAGAAGCTATATACAAACAATTTTGTTTTTACGCACAAACTCATTTAGGCAGCAAGGATCTTGATCCAGGAGCTAGCCACTCCAGATTCATAGCTGGAGCCGAGCTGGAGATAATTTATATCTTACATGATTAACTTATAGTTATAAGCAGTGCTGTAGCACACACTCCCTGAGCATTAGGGTATTGAAAATCATACCATTCGTATTTCAAAAATACCCCTGTATACAATGTTGGGTTGTACTTTGAAATACTTGCTACACCAGAAGTTAATGGTTACACGTATGAGGAATGTACAGTATCAGTCAAAAGTTAGGACACACCTACTCATTCAAGGCTCTTTCTTTATTTGACTATTTTCTAATAAGAGAACATATCAAAACTATGACATAACACATGGAATCATGTAGTACCCAAAAAAGTGGTAAACAAAGCTGAACATATTTTATATTTGAGATTCTTCAAAGTAGCCACCCTTTGCCTTGACGACAGCTTTGCACACTCTTGGCATTCTCTCAACCAGCTTCATGAGGTAGTCACCTGGAATGCATTTCAAATAACAGGTGTGCCTTGTTAAAAGTTCATTTGTGGAATTTCTTTTCTTCTTAATGAGTTTGAGTCAATCAGTTGTGTTGTGACAAGGTAGGGGATAGCACTATTTGGCAAAAGACCACGTCCATATTAGGGCAAGAACAGCTCAAATAAGCAAAGAGAAACGACAGACTTGGTCTTTTACCAAATAGGGCTATCTTCTGTATACCACCCCTACCTTGTCACAACACAACTGATTGGCTCAAACGCATTAAAAATAAAATTAAAATAAATTCCACAAAGTCCATCATTACTTTAATAACCTCTTGAAACTCTAGGGGCGCAATTTCATTTTTGGATGAAAAACGTTCCCATTTTAAACAAGATATTTTGTCACAAAAAGATGCTCGACTATGCATATAATTGATAGCTTTGGAAAGAAAACACTGAGTTTTCCAGAACTGCAAAGATATTGTCTGTGGGTGCCCTAGAACAGGAGCTACAGGCAAAACCAAGATGAAACTGCAACCAGGAAACGAGCAGGATTTTTGAGGCTCCGTTTTCCATTGTCTCCTTATATGGCTGTGTATGCGAGAGGAATGAGCCTGCCCTTTCTGTCGTTTCCCCAAGGTATCTGCAGCATTGTGACGTATTTGTAGGCATATCATTGGAAGATTGACCATAAGAGACTACATTTTCCAGGTGTCCGCCCGGTGTCCTCCGTCGAAATTGGTGCGTCTTTTTCAGCTGCTGGTATTTTTCCATGCGATTCTGAGGGGAAAGCAGGCTTCCACGAACTGCATATCAATGAAGAGATATGTGAAAAAACACCTTGAGGATTGATTCTAAACAACGTTTGCCATGTTTCGGTCGATATTATGGAGTTAATTCGGAAAAAGTTTGACGTTTTGGTGACTGAATCTTCGGTTCGTTTCGGTAGCCAAATGTGATGTACAAAACGGAGCGATTTCTCCTACACAAAGATTCTTTCAGGAAAAACTGAACATTTGCTATGTAACTGAGAGTCTCCTCATTGAAAACATCCGAAGCTCTTCAAAGGTAAATGATTTTATTTATTTGGTTATCTGGTTTTTGTGAAAATGTTGCGTGCTAAATGCTACTCAAAATGCTAAGCTAGCTTAGCATACTCTTACACAAATTAGTGATTTGCTATGGTTCAAAAGCATATTTTGAAAATCTGAGATGACAGTGTTGTTAAGAAAAGGCTAAGCTTGAGAGCAGGTGCATAATTTTCATTTTATTTGCGATTTTCAGAAATCGTTAACGTTGCGTTATGCTAATGAGCCTGAGGCTTTATTCACGATCCCGGATCCGGGGTGGGTAGTATCAAGAGTTAAGACACGAAGGTCAGTAAATCTGGAAAATTTGTGCAGTCTCAAAAAATATCAAGCTCTATGATGAAACTGGCTCTCATGAGGACCGCCACAGGAAAGGAAGACCCAGAGTTACCTCTGCTGTAGAGGATAAGTTCATTAGAGTTACCAGACTCAGAAAATGCAGCAAAAATAAATGCTTCAGAGTTCAAGTAACAGACACATCTCAACATTAACTGTTCAGAGGAGACTGTGTGAATCAGGCCTTCATGGTTGAATTGCTGCAAAGAAGCCACTACTAAAAATGGCACCGGAAGAAATGGCAGCAGTTTTATGGGCACCCAACCAATTGTGGTATTATGTGTTTTTTTTCACGTTATTTGTAATTTATTTTATACATAATGTTTCTGCAACCGTATCTTATGGCAAAAAAAAGAGCTTCTGGATATCAGGACAGAGATCACTCACCTCGGATTAGACAAAGAGCTTCTGGATATCAGGACAGAGATCACTCACCTCGGATTAGACAAAGAGCTTCTGGATATCAGGACAGCGATCACTCACCTCGGATTAAACTAAGATCTTTTTCGCACAAGACATCCTCCAAACACCGGGCATGGCTGAGATCACCGTTATTTGCAAGAGGAAGTGACACAGGTACAGAGGACAAAGAACCGGATGCCTGGTCAAGACCCGGAAAAGGCGAGTGTGAAAGCTGCCGTTACCGTCAATACTACTTGCCAACGTGCAATCATTGGACAATAAACTAGACGAGGTACGATCACGAATATCCTACCAATGGGACATCAAAAACTGCAATATCCTATGTTTCACAGTATCGTGGCTGAATGACGACATGGATATTCAGCTAGCGAGATACATGCTGCACCGGCAAGATAGAACAGCACACTCCTCGTAAGACGAGGGGGGGCGGTCTGTGCATATTTGTAAACAACAGCTGGTGCACAAAATCTAAAGAAGTCTCTAGATTTTGCTCGCCTGAAGTAGAGTATATTGTGATAAATTGCAGGCCACACTACTTGCCTAGAGAGTTCTCAGCTATACTTTTCATGGCTGTTTATTTACCACCACAGACAGATGCTGGCACTAAGGCCGCACTCAGTCAGCTGTGTAAGGAAATAAGCAAACAGGAAACCAATAACCCAGAGGCGGCGCTCCTAGTGGCCGGACACTTTAATGCAGGGAAACGTAAATCAGTTCTACCAAATTTCCATCAACATGTTAAATGTTCATCCAGAGGGAAAATAATTCTAGATCACCTGTACTCCACACACAGACGCATACAAAGCTCTCACTCGCCCTCCTTTTGGTAAATCCGACCACAACTCTATCCTCCTGATTCCTGCTTACAAGCAAAAATTAAAGCAGGAAGCACCACTCAGTCTATAAAAAAAGTGGTCAGATGAAGCAGATGCAGGACTGTTTTGCTATCACAGACTGGAACATGTTCCGGGACTCTTCTGATGGCATTGAGGAGTACGTCACATCAGTCACTGGCTTTATCAATAAGTCCATCGAAGACGTCGTTCCCACAGTGACTGTACGTACATACCCCAACCAGAAGCCATGGATTACAGGCAACATTTGCACTGAGCTAAAGGGTAGAGCTGCTGCTCTCAAGGTGCGGGACTCTAACCCGGAAACCTACAAGAAATCCTGCTATGCCCTGCGATGAACCATCAAACAGGCAAAGCGTCAATACAGGGCTAAGATTGAATCTTACTACACTGGCTCTGATGCTCGTCTTATGTGGCAGGGCTTGCAAATTATTACAGACTACAAAGGGAAGCACAGCCGTGAGCTGCCCAGTGACACGAGCCTACCAGATGAGCTAAATCACTTCTATGCTCGCTTCGAGGCAAGCAACACTGAGGCATGCATGAGAGCATCAGCTGTTCCGGACGACTATGTGATCACACTCTCCGTAGCCGACATGAGTAAGACCTTTAAACAGGTCAACATACACAAGGCTGCGGGGCCAGACGGATTACCAGGACGTGGGCTCCAGGCATGTGCTGACCAACTGGCAGGTGTCTTCACTGACATTTTCAACATGTCCCTGATTAAGTCTGTAATACCAACATGTTTTAAGCAGACCATAGTCCCTGTGCCCAAGAACACAAAGGCAACCTGCCTAAATGACTACAGACCCGTAGCACACACGTCCATAGCCATGAAGTGCTTTCAAAGGTTGGTAATGGCTCACATCAACACCATTATCCCAGAAACCCTAGACCAACTCCAATTTCCATACCGCCCAAACAGATTCCCAGATAATGCAATCTCTATTGCACTCCACACTGCCCTTTCCCACCTGGGCAAAAGGAACACTTATGTGAGAATGCTATTCATTGACGACAGCTCAGCGTTCAACACCATCGTACCCTCAAAGTTCATCACTAAGCTAAGGATCCTGGGACTAAACACCTCCCTCTGCAACTGGATCCTGGACTGCCTGACAGGCCGCACCCAGGTTGTGAGGGTAGGTAGCAACACATCTACCACGTTGATCCCCAACACTGGAGCTCCCCAGGGGTGTGTTCTCAGTCCCCTCCTGTACTCCCCGTTCACCCACGACTGCATGGCAGGCATGACTCCAACACCATCATTAAGTTTGCAGACGACACAACAGTCGTAGGCCTGATCACCGACAACGACGAGACAGCCTATAGGGAAATAGTCAGAGACCTGGCTGGGTGGTGCCAGAATAACAACCTATCCCTCAACGTAACCAAGACTAAGGAGATTATTGGTGAACTACAGGAAAAGGAGGACCTGAGGTCCTGAGATCCTCAAAAGGTTCTACAGCTGCAACATTAAGAGCACTGGTTGCATCACTGCCTGGTATGGCAATTGCTTGGCCTCTGACCGCAAGGCACTACAGAGGGTAGTGCGTACGGCTCAGTACATCACTGGCTTCCTGCCATCCAGGACCTCTATACCAGGCGGTGTCAGAGAAAGGCCCTAAAAATTGTCAAAGACCCCAGCCACCCCATTCATAGACTGTTCTCTCTACTACCGCATGGCAAGCAGTACTGGAATGCCAAGTCTAGGACAAAAAGGCTTCTCAACAGTTTTTACCCCCAAGCCATAAGACTCCTGAACAGGTAACCAAATGGCTACCTGGACTATTTGCATTGTGTGCCCTCCCCCCAACCCCTCTTTTTATGCTGCTGCTGCTACTCTCTGTTTGTCATATATGCATAGTCACTTTAACTATACATTAATGTACATACTACCTCAATTGGGCCAACCAATCAGTGCTCCCGCACATTGGCTAACCGGGCTATCTGCATTGTGTCCCACCCACCAACACCTCTTTTACGCTACTGCTACTCTCAGTTCATCATACATGCATAGTCACTTTAACCATATCTACATGTACATACTACCTCAATCAGCCTGACTAACCGGTGTCTGTATGTAGCCTCACTACTTTTATAGCCTCTCTACTGTATGTAGCCTCACTACTGTATATAGCCTCACTACTGTATATAGCCTGTCTACTGTATATAGCCTCACTACTGTATATAGCCTCACTACTGTATATAGCCTCACTACTGTATATAGCCTCACTACTGTATATAGCCTGTCTACTGTATATAGCCTGTCTACTGTATATAGCCTCACTACTGTTATAGCCTGTCTACTGTATATAGCCTCACTACTGTATATAGCCTCACTACTGTATATAGCCTCACTACTGTTATAGCATGTCTACTGTATATAGCCTGTCTACTGTATATAGCCTGTATTTTTTACTGTTGTTTATTTCTTTACTTACCTATTGTTCACCTAATACCTTTTTTGCACTATTGGTTAGAGCCTGTAAGTCAGCATTTCACTGTAAGGTGAACCTATTGTATTCAGCACATGTGACAAATAAACTTTGATTTGATTTAAAGGACACCAATAAGAAGAAGAGATTTGCTTGGGCCAAGAAACACAAGCAATAGACATTAAACCAGTGGAAATTTGTCTGATGAGTCCAAATTTGAGAGTTTTGGTTCCCAACTGCCGTGTCTTTGTGAGACGCAGAGTAGGTGAACGGATGATCTCCACATGTTATGCCCTTTATTAGACCACAAAGAGGTGTTAGGATTCCTAACAGTCACATTAGTTACGACAAGTTAGAGCATGAAAAGGCATGGAACCTGATATCCTATGGAAGAATAGACAGTTGGCTTATGCAAATTCTGCTGAACCATCCCTCTGAAGGTGAATGTCAATAGTCTGAAAAAGCATCTTCCTCTCCTTGTTCCTTCTCCTTCACTGAATAGAAATCACTGAACAAGAGAGTGAGAGCAAATGTGGCAGATGCCACCTCTCCAACATTAGTTAATTTGAAGTATCTTAGAGTATGGATAATGATGCATTCCCGTTATAGTTCCCTACCCTTTAAAAAAATTAATATATAATTTGTCCTTTTTCACCCCAACTTTGTGGTTTCCAATTGGTAGTTAGTCTTGTCCCATCACTGCAACTCCCGTATGGACTCAGGAGAGGCGAAGGTCAAGAGCCATGCGTGCCCCGAAACACAACAAAGCCAAGCTGCACTGCTTCTTGACACAATACCCGCTTAACCCGGAAGCCAGCCGCACCAATGTGTCGGAAGAAACACGGTACACCTGGCGATCGTGTTGGCGTGCATTGGGCCTGGCCCGCCACAGGAGTTGCTAGAGAGCGATGGGACAAGAACATCCCTACTGGCCAAACTCACCCCTAACCCGGACAACGCTGGGCCACCCCATGGGTATCCTGGTCGCAGTCAGCTGCGATAAAGCCTGGACTCGAACCCTGAAATTCTAGTGGCACAGCTAGGAGTGTGGTGCAGTGCCTTAGACCACAGCGCCACTTGGGAGGCGTAGTTCACTACATTTTACCAGGGCCGATAAGGCTCTGGTCAAAATGAAGGCTGGGAATTGCCAGGGACTTCACGATACGTTATTATCACGATACTTGGAGAACAAGATATAGGATGACCAGCGCTAGCTAACACTACCTAGCAAAAAATATCAATTTTTTATTTACAAATCGATACTTGGAGTCAAAGTATCGATTCCCCCCCTTTCCCCATTACTAGTCAAAAGTAGTGTACTAAATAGGGGATAGGGTTGCATTTGGGACACATCCTACATGTGAACTCACCTCTGCTGTTCCTTCACCACAGCCAGGACGTCGTCAGAGAGATGCTGGGAGTCTTGGGAAAAGCGGAAGAGTTCTTTAAGCTGGGCCTTGAGGCGCTCCACCTGGGATTCCTCTGCCAATAAAGTATTCCGGATGTTCTGAGCAGAGGAATACCAACAGAGACAAATAAGGGAAATACACATCACAGTGCATATGACCTTTTTGAGCCCTGGTCAAAAGCATTACAAAGGGGATAGGAAACCATTTGGGACATATCCAAAAACGAGGCTAGACCACCTGGCAGCTCATTCTCTACACCCAAACAATCACACACCAACATCAACAACCAAATTGGCATGAACACCAACTTGAGTTTGAGTTCATTTATTTTTTTACAGGGACAGTGCACATTAATCAACGTTTCAGTAAAAGTGCCAGTTTTAGCCAGATGGTTAATTTTCAACCACAGTCTCGGGGCAGGTTATTAAAAACCATTACATTAACAATACAGACAAACAATGAGCAGTGATAACATAGGACAAGCAACATGTAGCAAGCAGACAGAGCAATAGCACAGCAACTAAACAAAATCCATAAAAGCAACACATAAATACAATACATAAAAAAAATACAAAAAAATCATAACATGGAAAGCGGCAAAACACAGCTAGGGATTATGTCCTCAAGTCTGATTGGCCTATAGCCATGTCTTAATGTTTTTTGTGAAGGTGTGATAGGTGGTGTAGCTGTGTGTGTCTGATGTCAGTGTATTCCAGACATGGGAAGTTCCCACAGAGAAAGCAGATTGACGAAAGGTGCTTTTCCTTGAATACAAGACATGCGTCAGTGTATTGCACAAGATTTTCCCAACTCAGGAATTTGTGATTTCTGAGGATGTAACAGTGTTGATGGATATTGAGCTTTCAATCAAGCACGTTGAGAGCCTGTTTGCAGACAGACTGAATGTTTTACAGCGAGCTTGGGCCCAACTAGTCAAGCAGTATAATAAGTGGGGGAATATCATAGCATTGAAGTACAGTTTTGCTACCTCTGTCGTCAAACAATTTCATATGAATTGGAAATTAGCTAGGTTGAATTTGGTTATTTGAGTTCCCCTTTTCAACTGCTTAAAAAAAAGAGGTTGAAATCAAGTATGATGCCAGGGTACTTAACATGGAATATCAATTGGAGCTTCTCCCCTGACACACAGACATCTGGCTCAGTAGCATCAGTTACACACAGACATCTGGCTCAGTAGCATCAGTTACACACAGACATCTGGCTCAGTAGCATCAGTTAAACACAGACATCTGGCTCAGTAGCATCAGTTAAACACAGACATCTGGCTCAGTAGCATCAGTTAAACACAGACATCTGGCTCAGTAACATCAGTTGTCCTCTTTGTGAACAACATGCAGACTGTTTTTTTTCACATTGAGATGCAAACATGAGTCACTGAGCCACTTTGTAACCTGGACCATTGCAGTAGTGGGTTCTTGTGCAGCTTGTTGTTTGCTCTTTACATGCACATATATCACTGTATCATCTGCATACATTTGAACTTCAGACCCAGTACAGACAGAAGGCAGATCATTAACGTACAGGCTGAAGAGGAGGGGCCCCAGTACTGACCCTTGGGGCACACCCAATTAATTTCCTCCTTTGCCAGAGTTAACCGATTACAGCCTCAGAGGCCTCTTTGGTGCCTGCTGCTTTCATTCCACTAAGGTGAATTGTCAAGAATGCTTTTGTTTGTTGAGGTATTAATAGAGTGGTTAAGAACTGCTTGCCTCATCTGCCAGCTTTGGTTTCTCAGTCTGATCTAAATATTCTACAGTGGCTTCCTAGCCTCGCTTCCTAGCCTCGCTTCCTAGCCTCGCTTTCTAGCCTCGCCGCCCTAGCCGCCATCTTCACTGATCTGAACAGACGCAGGTTGATGTTTATTGTCATGAGTTGGAGGCAGAACCGAGCATTTTCCCCTTAGATAGGCCAGCTGCAAAGTAAAAATGGTCTATAAGGTAAAAAATGTATGAACAAAAATGTTTGATTTTTGGTCTTAATTTAAGGTTTATCAGTTTGGTTAAGGTGAGGGTTAAAATCAGATTTTATGACATTGTGGCTGTGCCAGCTAGTGAACACTGCAGAGCTGCCTCCAGAACAAGATGCATGATGAAAAACACTAACCTACTGAACAGAAAGGACAGGTGTAAGCAATGTACTGAAAGCCCATGGAGGCACTTCCTTTCATCTGTCACGATTATTCAAATCAGTGAGGATGAAGTACAATAGATAACAAAAAGAAGCTACTTTAAACTATTGATACACATAGACTGTTGGAACCTGCCCTACCACACCTTCCCACAACATGTATGTTTATACTGTAAGGTTACAATACCAGCCCACAATCATTATCTTCTCTCTCTCATTTCCACCACACCTCTCCCAGGCATTCAGTCAGAGGGCAATTCCTGCCAGGTAATAGTTAGAGCAACCACCCATGCAGTGTCAGACCCTTGTTGTAGCTTGTAACTAAAGCTGTAAACCATAGGGTTGAGGAGTGAAAGTAGCATAGAGAACTGTCAGAGAGAGAGAGAGATTATACAGGAAGTAATAGAGAGAGTGAGCCCAAACCCACCATGTATTTCCTCCACTGCCCAACCATCTGTTCCACAATCCTGTCTCCCTCCCTGGCTGTTTCCAGATCTCCGGTCCGGTCTCCCTCCCTGGCTGTGTCCAGATCTCTGGTCCTGTCTCCCTCCCTGGCTGTCTCCAGGTCTCTGGTCCTGTCTCCCTCCCTGGTTGTCTCCAGGTCTCTGGTCAGTCTGTGGAGCAGGCCCCGGAGATGCCCGATGTCCTCCCCTAGACGCTGGCAGCGGCTCTGGTACTGGCTCTGAGACTCCAGGCTGCTCTTCAGGCTCTCTCCGGCCTCACACAGGCTCTGTCTCAGCCTCTGCCAGTCCAGACGCAGCGCCTCTGCTTCCTCCACCACCACATCTGCCCCCCCGGGGGACGTGTTGGCCCGCACTGCCTCCGCCATGACCTCAATTTGCTGCAGCGTCCTCTCCTCACTGGCCACGTTGTCATCCAGGGTCTGACAGAGGAGAGAGGGTTAGGCTGTGTCCTGATTCTCTACCCTACTGAAACTTTATCATATTCTTTCAAATCCATGACACAAAACTAAGGAAATGACAAGGAAATGTTCTTAGCATGGTATGTGCCCCTCCCAGCAGAATCAAATCAAGCCAAATCAAACCTCATTTAAAATGCAAGTCATGTGAATAGGGTGTACTTCTCTCACCTGTTCCTCCCAGAAGTCATGTGACTAGGGTGTACTTCTCTCACCTGCAGGGCTCGGAGTTTGTTCTCGGCTGTGTCCTCTGTCTCAGTGAGGGTGTTGAGCTCCTTAGTCTTGGACACCAGCCAGGCCTGGAACTTCAGGACGTCTCTCTGGTACATCTGGTGCTCTTCAGCCATCTTCTGCAGCACCGACAGCCTCTCCTGTTGACATGAAAATCTGGGATTAGTACACATATTTTTTCACTTAAAAATGTGTGATATAGCCATTGATTGTTGCTTTTCAAATCCCAGATTGCCCCTTTAAAAGCCAAGTAACCTTTATAAAAAACAAAAAACATTTAAAAATAACACTGATACAGTATTTACTATTTTATGAGGATCCCCATTAGCTACTGCTGAAGCAGCAGTTAGTCTTCCTGGGGTCCACGATGCTCTATGATAATAACGGAACCAGAGAAAGAGCTAATAAAAGGAAATAAACCCATGTCAATATGGAGCAGATACATGCAAATTGCTTTAAATAAAGAAACCTCATTGGTGTACTGGAGAAAAGTAGAATAGCATCTTATTCAGAATAACATTTTGTTTAACTTAGATTAGAACTAGCTGGTCCAGCTTCTTTCTAAGTGTAGGGGAAGGAATGTGCTCTATTAATAAGCAACAACTTAGAGAACATCAATCATTACAATGACATTCCCCCGTGGACCAAACACACGGCTCTGCCACGAGCTAAAGGATGTTCAAATGGGCCAGGAGCACCGAAAGACCCTTTGAAAAGAGAGACAGACAGAGGAGAGGGCTATGGTCGGGCTCCATCCTGTCAGATGTTTCAAAGAGCAATGAAACGCAGATAGAAACAGGAATGGCATTGTCTTGATAGTGTGAAGAAGAGAAAAAAAGGAACTATACAATAAAAGAAAGCTTAGCACAATTTGAAGAGTATTTACCAACAACATTCAGAGACACAGACGTAACTCTAGAAGAGTACAGTAACGTAGAGTGCAGAGTACAGTAACGTAGAGTGCAGAGTACAGTAACATAGAGTGCAGAGTACAGTAACGTAGAGTGCAGAGTACAGTAACGTAGAGTGCAGAGTACAGTAACGTAGAGTGCAGAGTACAGTAATGTAGAGTGCAGAGTACAGTAACGTAGAGTGCAGAGTACAGTAATGTAGAGTGCAGAGTACAGTAACGTAGAGTGCAGAGTACAGTAACGTAGAGTGCAGAGTACAGTAACGTAGAGTGCAGAAACGTAGAGTGCAGAGTACAGTAACGTAGAGTGCAGAGTACAGTAACGTAGAGTGCAGAGTACAGTAACGTAGAGTGCAGAGTACAGTAACGTAGAGTGCAGAAACGTAGAGTGCAGAGTACAGTAACGTAGAGTGCAGAGTACAGTAACGTAGAGTGCAGAGTACAGTAACGTAGAGTGCAGAGTACAGTAGAGTGCAGAGTACAGTAACGTAGAGTGCAGAGTACAGTAACGTAGAGTGCAGAGTACAGTAATGTAGAGTGCAGAGTACAGTAACGTAGAGTGCAGAGTACAGTAACGTAGAGTGCAGAGTACAGTAACGTAGAGTGCAGAAACGTAGAGTGCAGAGTACAGTAACGTAGAGTGCAGAGTACAGTAACGTAGAGTGCAGAGTACAGTAACGTAGAGTGCAGAGTACAGTAGAGTGCAGAGTACAGTAACGTAGAGTGCAGAAACGTAGAGTGCAGAGTACAGTAACGTAGAGTGCAGAGTACAGTAACGTAGAGTGCAGAGTACAGTAACGTAGAGTGCAGAATACAGTAACGTAGAGTGCAGAGTACAGTAGAGTGCAGAGTACAGTAACGTAGAGTGCAGAGTACAGTAACGTAGAGTGCAGAGTACAGTAACGTAGAGTGCAGAGTACAGTAATGTAGAGTGCAGAGTACAGTAACGTAGAGTGCAGAGTACAGTAACGTAGAGTGCAGAGTACAGTAACGTAGAGTGCAGAGTACAGTAACGTAGAGTGCAGAGTACAGTAATGTAGAAGTTACTGTACTCTGCAACCGTCAGCCTTTCTGTCTGCCTGCGATTGAAACGGCAACATGGTTTCAATCATTACATTATGTTTGCTATATAGCCTACCCTGACAGTAATCGTGGTGTACACATTATATCCCTAAGGTCTATACAGGAATGCTAGCCTGGGTTTTGTGCAGAGAAATCGAGGGGATAGGTGGAAAGACTTTGAATGAGAGTCATCAGAAAGCCTCCCTTATACCACACACACACACACACACACACACACGCACATCAGCCTTGTCCCGTATGCTGTTATAGACCAGCTGGAGTCTCTCCTGTGCTTCCTGGTCCACACTGGGATCCTGGATGCGGTTGTTCAGCGCTGCAGCCTCGTCCACCAGCCTCTCCAGCAACAGTGCCTGGTTCTGGACGTCACTCAGCAGGACGCGCTGGTTGTCTACCTGGAACACACACACACACACACAAAAACACCACACACACGTTCGATCAAATCAAAATCAAATCAAATGTATTTATATAGCCCTTTGTACATCAGCTGATATCTCAAAGTGCTGTACAGAAACCCAGCCTAAAACCCCAAACAGCAAAATTACATTACATTACATTACATTTGGGTGGCTTTTGAATTGTTTATCAATAATAAAACATAATACAAGTCCTTTCTACTGCAAAAAGTTATGTTTATGCATTATTTAACGTCTTTGGGCTGGGGGCAGTATTGAGTAGCTTGGATGAATAAGGTGCCCAGAGTAAACTGTCTGCTACTCAGGCCCAGTTGCTAATATATGCATATTATTAGTAGATTTGGATAGAAAACACTCAAAGTTTCTAAAACGGTTTGAATAATGTCTGTGAGTATAACAGAACTCATATGGCAGGCAAAAACCTGAGAAAAAAATCCAACCAGGAAGTGGGAAATGTGAGGTTTGTAGTTTTTCAACTCTTGGCCTATCGAATACACAGTGTCTATGGGGTCAAATTGCACTTCACAAGGTTTCCACTAGATGTCTAGAAGTCTTTAGAACCTTGTTTGATGCTTCTACTGTGAAGGAGGGGCGAATGACAGGGGAATGAGTCAGAGGTCTGCCAGAAAGCCACGAGCTGGACACGCGCGTTCACGTGAGAGTTCCATTGCATTTCTACAGAAAAAGGAATTCTCCGGTTGGAACATTATTGAAGATTTATGTTAAAAACATCCTAAAGATTGATTCTATACATCGTTTGACATATTCCTACGGACTGTAATGGAACTTTTTGATTTTGTCTGCTCCTGGTGATCGCGCATCATGAATTTGGATTACTGGGCTAAACGCGCAAACAAAAAGGAGGTATTTGGACATAAATTATGGACATTATCGAACAAACAAAACATTTATTGTGGAACTGGGATTCCTGGGAGTGCATTCTGATGAAGATCATCAAAGGTAAGTGAATATTTATAATGCTATTTCTCACTTCTGTTGACGACACCACATGGCGGATATCCGTTTGGGTTGTTTTGGTCTCTGAGCGCCATACTCAGATTATAGCATGGTGTGCTTTTTCATAAAGTTTTTTTGAAATCTGACACAGTGGTTGCATTATTTATTTTATTTCACCTTTATTTAAAGGGCTTGGTAAGCACATTGGCTTGTCCCAGTAGTTGTGTGTAGAGTCAGAGTGACATGTTTTGGGGATTTAAAGATATACTACATGACCAAAAGTATGTGGACTCCTGCTTAGTGAACATCTCATTCCAAAATCATGGGTATTAATATGGAGTTGGTCCCCCCTTTGCTGCTATAACAGCCTCCACTCTTCTGGGAAGGCTTTCCACTAAATATTGGAACATTGCTGCAGGGACTTGCTTCCATTCAGCCACAAGAGCATTAGTGAGGTTGGGCACTGATGTTGAATCCTGGCTCACAGTTGGCATACCAATTCATCCCAATGGTGTTTGGTGGGGTTGAGGTCAGGGCAGGCCAGTCAAGTTCTTCCACACCGATCTCGACAAACTATTTCTGTATGGACCAAGTTTTGTGCATGGGTGCATTGTCATGCCTAAACAGGAAAGGGTCTTCCCCCAAACTGTTGCCACAAAGTTGGAAGCACAGAATCATCTAGAATGTCACTGTATGCTGTAACGGTAAGATTTCCCTTCACTGTAACTAAGGGGCCCAGCCCGAACCAATGAGCTCTTTAGTAAGGCCATTCTAATGCTAATGTTTGTCTATGGAGATTGCATGGCATTGTGCTCAATTTTATTCACTTGTCAGCAACGGGTGTGGCTGAAAGAGCCAAATCCACTGATTTGAAGGGGTGTCCACATACTTTTGCATATATAGTGTATCTATTATTTTGAGTGCAATAAAGTAAACAAAGGCATTTCATCTACTGTATAGATCAGGTATAGAGCAATACAAACACATTAGGATAATAAAATACTTCTTTTTTTTTTACTAGTATAACGTCTGTCCCTCGGTTTTATGTCATTGGTGTTACCTTGAAAATGACTCATTACAAAGATATACAAGGACTTTGAGAATCCTGTCCAGTGACAAACTGTTATCGGGGTAGGGGTCTATATTGAATAAAATTATTAGCTAATTACACCCTTTTAGTATGTCACACATTTGAGGATTCCGTTGATCATTTGGTGTGTCGAAATCCAAATTTTTACTTGGTGTTAGTCAATTTAAATGAAGGGAAATAACATTGTGAGCAAAATGATTAATCAAATCACTTTAGTAAATTAAAGGGTGGTGACCTTAGATTTGAGTCTTTCTTGCCTCCATTTAAGAAAATCCTCATTTACCAAAAATGTCTCTATTTTCTACTCTTACTGGTGGCACAATGTTATCTTAAATGGTACAAATGATTTAAAGTAATTGAGCTGCCATATCAGTTGATTTAGAATAGGAAGATGTACCCAAATACAATTAAATAAATGGAAATGTAGAAAAATGAAGTTCATTATTTCCAAAATGTCACCGTAATTGAAGAACGACCCATTGGATACCATTTCCAGCTAGAGCTTGGTGCATCAATCAGCAAGCTAGCTCTTCTATAGGTTTAATAGGCAGCATTAGTTGGTTCAATTGATGTGGCTAGGATTTTCAGCTATGAACTCAAAGATGGCTTCCTACAAGAAGTAGGAATCTAACAGCCTATGAACACAGTTCAAACTAGGCTACTGAAATGGTACCAGTAGTATAACCTCTCTTCCCCTGGCTAAACGTCACTATTGTTGACACCCAACACCTGGTGTGTTTGCTCACCTGCCACAATTTCTCCTTCACCCCCAGCTGCAGCTCCACCTCCGGCTCCAGACTGCGACAAACGCTGACCAGCCACATCTCAAACTCCTCATAGGCCTTCAGGTACTCACTCCAGTGCAGCCAAACCCACTCTATACGGCTGAGGAAAGAGGAGATGGTATGGTAGGTAAGACTTTAGAATCATGAACAAGCATTTATAAACTATTTGTTTTACTATTATCAATAATTATTTCATTATGAAAAATGTAAGCATTTATGAAGGCATATTCAAGGTGAGAAACAATAGACCTCCGAAACTGATATGTGTAGCTATATGGGGCGACAGGGTAGCCTAGTGGTTAAGAGCGTTGGACTAGTAACCGAAAGGTTGCAAGTTCAAATCCCTGAGCTGACAAGGTACAAATCTGTCGTTCTGAACAGGCAGTTTACCCACTGTTCCTAGGCCGTCATTGAAAATAAGAATTTGTTCTTAACTGACTTGCCTAGTAAAATAAAGGTCAAATTAAAAAAAAAAAAAAATATGGGTTAAAAATATATTTTTTAAAACAAGGGCTTCTGCTGTGACTTATGTAATTAAACAAATATGTGTAAACTACTGGAAGGAATATATTCACTCATGCCTATATTATCCATGTGTTGATAACCTATCCTGGTGTTTACATACGGACCACTCTCTTTCTAAAAGAGAAAGGATGCTTAATACTAATTGTGGTTTCTTTTTAAAGAAACATTATAGTAATTCACCTGCCATTTTCAGCTCTCATAGAAGTCATGGAAGGTCATAGGGGTCATGGAGGGGTCATGGAGGAGTTTATGGAGGAGTCGTGAGTTAGCATACCTGTGACAGTGGATGATGTAGGTGCAGGTCTCCTCCCATAATGCTTTGAGTTCTTTGAGTCTGGCATGGGTGATGTTCCTCGTCTCCTGGTTACCGTTCTGGAGTAAGACCTCTGCAGCCACAAGCACCTTGTCAAACTTCAAATGACCCTCGTGCTCCGACTGGTGGATTTTCTGACCACCAATAACACACAAGAGAGGCTTGATGAGATCATGAATTTTGTGATGACAGACAATAATGTGATCAAGCATATAGAAGCTTCCCTCGAGGGAAACAAACCTGAGAGGATGGTGGAAGCAACAAAACGAAAAATGAGAGTAGGAATTAGACTAATGTAGTGGCCGGCTCTGGATTCCCATACCAAGGTTCTACTGTATTACAGGGTTTCAAGTTGAGTGGCCAGTAGAGGACAGCCATAACCACAGCCATGCTGGAGAGGACAATGTGAAAAGATGTATCTGAGCCTGACAGTATGGTTCAGCCTGGCTCAATAGTGGGAAACAGGTATTTGACCCTCGGTGAAGACATCAAAACTATTAAATAACACATATGGAATCACGTAGTACCCCAAAAAAGTGTTTAACAAATTAAAATATATTCTATATTTGAGATTCTTCAAAGTAGCCCCCTTTTGCCTTGATGGCAGCTTTGTACACTTTTGGCATTCTCTCAACCAGCTTCATGAGGTAGTCACCAAGAAGGCATTTCAATTAACAGATGTGCCTTGTTAAAAGGTCATTTGTGGAATTTCTTTCCTTAATGCGTTTGAGCCAATCAGTTGTGTTGTGACATGGTAGGGGTGGTATACAGAAGATAGCCCTATTTGGTAAAAGAACAAGTCTGTATTATGGCAAGAACAGCTCAAAAAAGCAAAGAGAAATGACAGTCCATCATTACTTTAAGACATGAAGGTCAGTCAATCTTCTTCAAGTGCAGTCACAAAAAACATCAAGCGCTACGATGAAACTGGCTCTAATGAGGACCGCCACAGGAAAGGAAGACCCAGAGTTACCTCTGCTGCAGAGGATAAGTTCATTAGAGTTACCAGCCTCAGAAATTGCAGCCCAAATAAATGCTAGGTATCCCCCTTTCCCTTTACAGAGTTCAAGTAACAGACACATCTCAACATCAACTGTTCAGAATAGACTGCGTGAATCAGGCCTTCATGGTCGAATTGTTGCAAAGAAACCACTACTAAAGGACAACAATAATAAGAAGAGACTTGCTTGGTCCAAGAAAGACGAGCAATGAACATTAGACTGGTGGAAATCTGTTCTTTGGTCTGATAAGTTTGAGATTTTTGGTTCCAACCGCTGTGTCTTTGTGAGATGCAGAGAAGGTGAACGGATGATCTCCGCATGTGTGATTCCCACCATGAAGCATGGAGGAGGAGGTGTAATGGTGCTTTGCTGGTGACACTGTTGGGTGATTTATTTAGAATTCAAGGCACACTGAACCAGCGTGTCTACCACATCATTCTGCAGTGATATGCCATCCCATCTGGTTTGCACTTAGTGGGACTATAATTTATTTTTCAACTGGACATTGACCTGAAACACACCTCCAGGCTGTCTAAGGCCTATTTGAACAAGAAGGAGAGTGATGGAGTGCTGCATCAGCTTACCTGGCCTCCACAATTACCCGACCTCAACACAATTGAGATAGGTTGGGATGAGTTGGACAGCAGAGTGAAGGAAAAGCAGCCAACAAGTGCTCAGCATGTGGGAACTCCTTCAAGACTGTTGGAAAGGCATTACTACCTTTTATAACAGAATTTGAATGTTTGGTCTCTCTCTGTCAAAGAGGAATAGGCGAAGCATGAATGTGTTGGCTACATGAAGAAATATTTAATGTATCCAAAGATAATAGGGTTCCCTAGGAAACACTGACCATCAGATTGGTTCCTACCTTGTCATAATAACTCCTCCCTGGCAATTTCATTCATTGTTATGTCAAACACCACTGAATTCAAAGTGCTCACTAATATTTATATTCTAACTATAGAATTAGAATGAATTTGCTATTTACAAGTTCACTCAAGTGTTTCGATCTAAATCACAATTGCAACATTTGGTTAAAAATTGCCCATATTGTGCTACGTGGCAGAGTGAAAATGTTATCAAATGAGTGGAGGAAATGCAGAAATTGATGGAAATGCAGGAAATTTGTTTTGGTTGAAGTTGACCTGAACAGTATAAAACAATCAAAATGGAGAAAGCACCATTGAAATCACTTAGAATGTATGTCTTGCCACTGTAGGATCACTCACAGCTAATTAGAAATGGTATTATTCAAAAACATAAAACACAAAAATTAAATAAATGCTGTGATACATTTTGGCCATATCGCCCAGCCCTAGTAGTTAGTGTCAGTAATTACTAGTGTCAGTAGTTAGTTATGGTGAGACCCAACCCTGTATTTCTGTGCTTGTGTCAGTAGTTAGTTAGGGATGGGTCTTACTCTAACTACTGACACAGACTCAGAGAGACAGTGGGACCCAACCCTAACTAACTACTGACACTAACTACTGTCACAGGCTCAGAGAGACAGGGTTTGGTCTCACTGGCTCTCTGAGTCTGTCTGTAGTTAGAATCAGTCGTTAGTTACTTAGTTGGTGAGACCCAACCCTAACTAACTATTGACAGGCTCAGAGAGACAGTGAGACCCAACCCTAACTAACTACTGACAGGCTCAGAGAGACTGTGAGACCCAACCCTAACTAACTACTGACAGGCTCAGAGAGACAGTGAGACCCAACCCTAACTAACTACTGACACTAACTACTGTCACAGGCTCAGAGAGACAGGGTTTGGTCTCACTGGCTCTCTGAGTCTGTCTGTAGTTAGAATCAGTCGTTAGTTACTTAGTTGGTGAGACCCAACCCTAACTAACTACTGACAGGCTCAGAGAGAAATCGAGACCCAACCCTAACTAACTACTGACAGGCTCAGAGAGACCGTGAGACCCAACCCTAACTAACTACTGACAGGCTCAGAGAGACAGTGAGACCCAACCCTAACTAACTACTGACAGGTTCAGAGAGAGAGTGAGACCCAACCCTAACTAACTACTGACAGGCTCAGAGAGAGAGTGAGACCCACCCCTTACTAATTACTGACAGGCTCAGAGAGACAGTGAGACCCAACCCTAACTAAGTACTGACACAGACTCAGAGAGACAGTGAGACCCAACCCTAACTAACTACTGACAGGCTCAGAGAGACAGTGAGACCCAACCCTAACTAACTACTGACACAGGCTCAGAGAGACAGTGAGACCCAACCCAAACTAACTACTGACACAGGCTCAGAGAGACAGTGAGACCCAACCCTAACTAACTACTGACAGGCTCAGAGAGACAGTGAGACCCAACCCTAACTAACTACTGACATGCTCAGAGAGACCGTGAGACCCAACCCTAACTAACTACTGACATGCTCAGAGAGACCGTGAGACCCAACCCTAACTAACTACTGACAGGCTCAGAGAGACAGTGAGACCCAACCCTAACTAAGTACTGACAGGCTCAGAGAGACAGTGAGACCCAACCCTAACTAACTACTGACAGGCTCAGAGAGACAGTGAGACCCAACCCTAACTAAGTACTGACAGGCTCAGAGAGACAGTGACACCCAACCCTAACTAAGTACTGACAGGCTCAGAGAGACAGTGAGACCCAACCCTAACTAACTACTGACAGGCTAAGAGAGACAGGGTGAAACCCAACCCTAACTAAGTACTGACAGGCTAAGAGAGACAGGGTGAGACCCAACTCTGTCTCTCTGAGCCTGTGTCAGGAGTAGTTAGTAGTGTCAGGAGTAGTTAGTAGTGTCAGTAGTAGTTAGTAGTGTCAGGAGTAGTTAGTAGTGCCAGGAGTAGTTAGTAGTGCCAGGAGTAGTTAGTAGTGTCAGGAGTAGTTAGTAGTGTCAGGAGTAGTTAGTAGTGTCAGGAGTAGTTAGTAGTATCAGGAGTAGTTAGTAGTGTCAGGAGTAGTTAGTAGTGGTTGGTTGTGTTAGGAGTGGCTGGTTGTGTCAGTGGCTGGTTGTGTCAGTGGCTGGTTGTGTCAGTGGCTGGTTGTGTCAGTGGCTGGTTGTGTCAGTAGTTGGTTGTGTCAGTGGCTGGTTGTGTCAGTGGCTGGTTGTGTCAGTGGCTGGTTGTGTCAGTGGCTGGTTGTGTCAGTGGTTGGTTGTGTCAGTAGTTGGTTGTGTCAGTAGTTGGTTGTGTCAGTGGTTGGTTGTGTCAGTGGCTGGTTGTGTCAGTAGTTGGTTGTGTCAGTAGTTGGTTGTGTCAGTAGTTGGTTGTGTCAGTGGCTGGTTGTGTCAGTGGCTGGTTGTGTCAGTGGCTGGTTGTGTCAGTGGCTGGTTGTGTCAGTAGTTGGTTGTGTCAGTGGCTGGTTGTGTCAGTAGTTGGTTGTGTCAGTAGTTGGTTGTGTCAGTGGCTGGTTGTGTCAGTGGCTGGTTGTGTCAGTGGCTGGTTGTGTCAGTGGTTGGTTGTGTCAGTAGTTGGTTGTGTCAGTAGTTGGTTGTGTCAGTAGTTGGTTGTGTCAGTGGCTGGTTGTGTCAGTGGCTGGTTGTGTCAGTAGTTGGTTGTGTCAGTAGTTGGTTGTGTCAGTAGTTGGTTGTGTCAGTGGCTGGTTGTGTCAGTGGCTGGTTGTGTCAGTGGCTGGTTGTGTCAGTGGCTGGTTGTGTCAGTAGTTGGTTGTGTCAGTAGTTGGTTGTGTCAGTAGTTGGTTGTGTCAGTGGCTGGTTGTGTCAGTGGCTGGTTGTGTCAGTGGCTGGTTGTGTCAGTAGTTGGTTGTGTCAGTAGTTGGTTGTGTCAGTGGCTGGTTGTGTCAGTGGCTGGTTGTGTCAGTGGCTGGTTGTGTCAGTGGCTGGTTGTGTCAGTGGCTGGTTGTGTCAGTAGTTGGTTGTGTCAGTAGTTGGTTGTGTCAGTGGCTGGTTGTGTCAGTGGCTGGTTGTGTCAGTGGCTGGTTGTGTCAGTGGCTGGTTGTGTCAGTAGTTGGTTGTGTCAGTAGTTGGTTGTGTCAGTAGTTGGTTGTGTCAGTGGCTGGTTGTGTCAGTGGCTGGTTGTGTCAGTGGCTGGTTGTGTCAGTAGTTGGTTGTGTCAGTAGTTGTTTAGGTTTGGGTCTCACCTCTGTCTCTCTGAGTCTGGCCTCCAGGGCGGCCCGGGGGCCCTGGGTGTTGTCGTTGAGCTGGAGCCGCTCCTGGACGGCCTTCATCCAGGACATAGCTGCCTCCAGGCTCTCCCTAAACAGGATCTCCTGCTGCTCCTGATGAGTCATCTGGACACACCAGCCTGTGGAGGAGAGGAGAGACATTTAAACAGGCATTTGAAAAACAACAACAGCCACCCCGCCACTTGTTTTGGTAAAAAGCTGAATAATGGGGCTAAAGAAATATAACCACTCTCAAATTCTGCCTGTGGTGAAGTACAGAGAATATATGTATTCAAAACTAAGTGTGTGTGTGTGTGCAGTCCATTAGAAATAGAAAGCTTTTGTCAGATGATCAACTGGAGACTACCACCAACAACACCGAAGTATAGAAGTGATACTGCTGCATGTCTTTTTTTCCTCATGTTGCAACCAACTGGCTCACAGCTGTAAATTCTGGATGTTCAGAATAGGTATCAGTCAAAAGTTTGGACACATCTACTCATTCAAGGGTTTTTCTTTATTTTTTTACTACTTCTACATTGTAAAATAATAGTGATGACATAAACTATGAAATAACACATATGGAATCATGTAGTAACCAATAAAGTGTTAAATCAAAATATATTTGAGATTTGAGATTCTTCAAAGTAGCCACCCTTTGCCTTGATGACAGCTTTGCACACTCTTGGCATTCTCTCAACCAGCTTCATGAGGTAGTCACCAAGAAGGCATAACAATTAACAGGTGTGCCTTGTTAAAAGTTAATTTGTGGAATTTCATTCCCTCTTAACGCATTTGAGCCACTCAGTTGTGCTGTGACAAGGTAGGGGTGGTACACAGACAGAAGATAGCTCTATTTGGTAAAATACCAAGTCCAAATTATGGCAAGAACAGCTCAAATTAGCATAGAGAAATGACAGACTTGGTATTTTACCAAATAGGGCTATCTTCTGTATACCACCCCTACCTTGTCACAACACAACTGATTGGCTCAAACGCATTAAAAATAAAATTAATTCCACAAATTAACACTTAACAAGGAACACCTGTTAACTGAAATGTATTCCAGGTGACTATGCATTCCAGGTGAGGACCTCATGAAGCTGTATGAGAGAATGCCAAGAGTGTGCAAAGCTGTCATCAAGGTAAAGGGTGGCTACTTTGAAGAATCTCCAATATAAAATATATTTGGATTTGTTTAACACTTTTTTGGTTACTACATGATTGTATATGTGTTATTTCATAGTTTGATGTCTTCGTTACTTTTCTACAATGTGGAAAATAGTACAAATAAAGAAAAACCCTTGAATGAGTTACGTGTGTCCAAACTTTTGACTGGTGCTGTAGATACTTGAGTAAATCTACACAACATCACTAGCTAGATCTAGGCCTACTTCTCGGCTTCACAGTTTCTTCAGAGAAGATATAGCATTACTATACTTGGGAGGATCGCTCACACAGCCTACATAACACACCTGGTCTGATCAAAGAACACACCACAAAATGAATCATTGAAGGGTGTAATCAACATACTTCACTGTTGAAACCGGCTATGAAGGAATGAGGGTGGTGCATTAAAGCATACCTATGATCAATTAGCATACTGTGGAATGTGAACTTAAAATCTACCTACCCCACCCAACAATGACGTTGTCGTGTAATAAGGTGTTATCAATGTATTTGACATGATGGTCTGTATGAGTGAAAAAGGCAGTACTTTCAATGTTTATACTACTCTCCCAAGATAAGAATATATAATAAAATAATAGAATAGAATGCATTGTAGACCTAGTCATGACGATACAATGTTAGGAAGGAAAGAAGTGCCGTTTGAAGGGCACCGCAGGGAAGACACAAAATCGGGCAGAATGAGGAATTTTCCTGCATGACTCATTTTCCCCCACCACAAAATTCCCCATAATAAACCCCAAGTTCCTCTGTCTACAGCGAATCTTCTAATATTCTCTATGAATGCAGAAGAACATGAACAAAACCATACAATAGTAATTAATGCGATATTTTAATGGATGAACTAAACTTACCGATGTCCCAAAACCAAGAATAATCAAGTCTAATAGACAAACATAAAAAGTGTATTTTGAGAGTTTACAAGTAGGCTGCGCCCCTTCCCTCCTCGCGACATCTACTGTCTGACAGCTCGCGCTTCGTAAACGTAAATAAACTCGCGACACGACTTCTTCAAGGCTCCATTGTATCAATCTCAGACGGCGTTATAAATATGTGTTGACTGAGACGAGCTGCATTGGACCGAAGAAGTCAAAATAACTTTTATGGAAATAGTAGAATAACGACTGAAACAGAAATCTATTTCGGGACATTTGTAAACCTTTATAGCTATAACCAAAGAGGTTTGAAATGAAAACGTTTGATATTGGGATATAACCTATAGAGGGATATACATACTATTCCTAGGCTAGGCCTACTGTAGTCGGACAAAGTGATCTTGTAACGACGGAGTCCATCATTTGTCATGCTCTTTTCTGTACAAATATCCATAACACAAACTGCCCTATCGATAACCGAAATAATAGTCGATATGAAATGAACTTACCGATACCTGTGCATCTGGTGAAAGTAGGAACTCGCGTGCCTGAACACAAATGAGCTGATATGTACTGTAAATTTATAGCATACGCAGGAAGTACAGGGAGAGGCCTCTAGTATAGCTGCATTGGCTGGCCGAACAGATTTAGCCCGAGGAGAGCAGCAAATCCGCAACTGATAATCGTGGGGCGTGAGCGTCCTACGTCAACAATTCAAACTGAAAGGCGTGCCCTGGAGTGTAGACATACTGGGCGCGTTCCTCTGCCCAGACGTTGTTGACGCCTGCCAGATTTTACAAAGCCTGGAGAGGTATTTTACGTATCAGCTAACCATATGTTATAGCAATCTGACAGTCAATAATGTAGCACGCAACCATTGGTTTATGCGTCATAGGGGAACGCGAACGCGACCAGTGTGTAAATCGTGTGATGAATCGGTGTATAGTCTCTGAACAGTTGGAATTATTGCTTACACAATTGTCAGTTAAAAATAATTTCAAACAGCAACATTTAGCATGAAACAGGTGTAATCAATATTTTATTACCACCAAATTATACAATAAATACATAATTTTATTTTCATCATCACAATATCCACATGGAGTGATGCAGGAAAATATATTCCTTTACCGACTCCTCTATTCAAAATGGAATGGCAAACGTAGTGTATGGCTTCACAAAACGTGTTCAACTGTTGTCTGGTGACGAAATAACCTACAGCTGCATCTATTTAAAGTAACTTTCTGTCCACAGTTTGACACAAAACTACAGTTTACTGAAAGTAGTTGAATTCCAGTTCCTCACCTGACTAATAAAGACTCAAGTGGTCAATTAACAATACTGTACATTTAAGAAGATATCAATGCTTCTATCCCAAATGGCATCCTATTCCCTACATAGTGCACTACTTTTTATCAGAGCACATGGGCCCTGGGACACCTTATCTCAAGCCATGTGCTGTTGTTGCTCTACAGTAGCTTGTTAAGGTATGAAGGCTGATGGCATAGGACACCTCAGAAGTTTTGAAATTCCACACCTTCATTCCACTAACCTTCATGAAGTGCCACAGTGGCACAAAATAACATTTGTTTTTAGATGTATATACATTGTAGGCCTACATTATTTTGTACAATGGCATGTAATCCATACAATGTGACCATATTATGTGAGGTATCAGAAGAAAAAAAAATGCATACCTATACATGATTTCTCAGCTTTACTTAATACATTAGGTTACGCATGAGCTTATAACTGAAGATTCTTCCCGTTTGAAATGCTCTACGTTGTTGTTGTGCTTTAAGAACTACACAGCTGTTTTAGCACCTCTGAGAAAGACCTTACCTGAAACACAAACCATTATTATATACTATATTACATACATTTCACATACTTACAGTACCAGTCAAAGGTTTAGACACACCTAAACATTCAAGGGTTTTTCATTATTTTTACTATTTTCTATATAGTAGAGTAACACATATGGAACAATTTAGTAACCAAAAAAGTGTTAAACAAATCAAAATATATTTTATATTTGAGATTCTTCAAAGTAGCCATCCTTTGCCTTGATGACAGCTTTGCACACTCTTGACCTTCTCTCAACCAGCTTAATGAGGTAGTCACCTGGAATGTATAACAATTAACAGGTGTGCCTTGTTAAAGTTCATTTGTGGAAATTCTTTCCTTCTTAATGCGTTTGAGCCAATCAGTTGTATTGTGACAAGGTAGGGGTGGTATACAGAAGATAGCTTTATTTGGCAAAAGACCAAGTCCATATTATGGCAAGAACAGCTCAAATAAGCAAAGAGAAACGACAGTCCATCATTTTTTTAAGACATGAAGGTCAGTCAATCTGGAAAATTTCAAGAACATCCCGTCTTCCTTTTTCTGATGTTCAATTTCCTAGTTTTCACGGTTCTGACTATTCTGCCTGCCCTGACCCGAGTCTGCCTGCCGTCCTGTACCTGCCTGACTTTGACCTAATTATGAACCTCTGCCTGCCCTCACCCCGAGCCTGCCTGCCGTCCTGTACCTGCCTGACTCAGACCTGATCACGAACCCCTGCCTGTCCTCGACCTGCCCTTTGCCTGCCCCTTGTTTACAATAAACCATCTGGGAACTGTACTATCTGTCTCCTGTGTCTGCATCTGGGTCATATCCTGAGTTGTGATAGTACGAACTGGCCATGACTGACCCAGCAGACTCAGACCAATTCCACAATGCTGTCTCCCAGCAAGGAGCCGCCATTGGAAGACACAAGGAGTCACTGCAATGCCTTATGGAGGGACTCCATGGCAGAACGCCATGACCAGGCGTTCGATACATTGCTGGAGCAATTCTGCATATTCCCCACTAGGCAGCAGGCAACACCAGTAATCCCACAGACTCAGCAACCCCTCCAACAGCGGCGTTTCTTCCCAGCCTACCCCAGTGACCTGAGAACCCCGCTCACATCCTCCGGAGCACTACGCTGGAGAATCTGGAACCTGCCGTACCTCATAACGCCGATGTCCGGGAGGGAGGAGGAGTTTGTGGCGGAAGTAGGGAAGGTGTTTGATTCTCCGTTGTCCGGGAGAGAAGCTGCTCGTAAGTTGCTCCAGCTACGTCAAGACTCCTGTAGTGTGGCAGACTACGCAGTGGATTTTCGTGCGTTGGTGGCTGAGAGTGCATGGAATCCGGAAGCATTGTTCGACATGTTCCTTCACGGATTATCAAAGGTGATCAAAGATGAGCTCACAGCCTGGAAGCTGCCCATGGACCTTGACTCCCTCATAGCCTCGCTGCCTGCCCCAGGAATTCTTCCTGTGGCTTGGGAGAAGTCCTGAACCTCTCCACCATTCCTGCGGAATACCAGGACCTCCAGGAGGTTTTCAGCAAGGCCCATGCCACCTCTCCTCTTCCACATCGGCCCTATGACTTCCACATCGACCTTCTACCGGGTACTACACCTCCTCGGGGGAGACTTTATTCCCTGTCGGGTCCGGAGACCAACGCAACGGAGAGGTATATTGAGAACTCTCTCACTGCTGGGTCCCTCTTCTTCCCCCGGTCCCCCAGGGTTCTTCTTTGTGGAGAAGAAGGACAAGACCCTGCATCCGTGTATCGACTACCGGGTCTCAATGACATTACGGTTAAAAACCGTTAACTGCTACCACTCATTTCCTCAGCTTTCGAGCCTCTCCAGGGAGCAACCATCTTCTCCAAGTTGGTACTTCGGAATGCATACCAACATGTTTTAAGCAGACCACCATAGTCCCTGTGCCCAAGAAAGCAAAGGTAACCTGCCTAAATGACTACTGATCCGTAGCACTCACGTCTGTAGCCATGAAGTGCTTTGAAAGGCTGGTCATGGCTCACATCAACACCATTATCCCAGAAACCCTAGACTCCAATTTGCATACCACCCTAACATATCCACAGATGAGGCAATCTCTATTGCACTCCATGCTGTCCTTTCCCACCTGGACAAAAGCAACACCTATGTGAGAATGCTATACATTGACCACAGCTCAGTGTTCGACACCATAGTGCCCTCGAAGTTCAACACTAAGCTAAGGACCCTGGAACTAAACACCTCACTCTAAGCACCCTGGAACGAAACACCTCCCTCTGCAACTGGTTCCTAGACTTCCTGACGTGCCGCCCCCAGGTGGTAAGGGTAGGTAACAACACATCCGCCATGCTGATCCTCAACACAGGGGCCCCAGCGGTGCGTGCTCAGTCCCCTCCTGTACTCCCTGTTCACTCATGACTGAACGTCCAGACACGACTCGAACACCGTCGTTAAGTTTGCCGATGACACAACAGTGTTAGGCCTGATCACCGACAATGGCAAGACAGCCTATAGGGAGGAGGTCAGAGACCTGACCGTGTGGTGCCAGGACAACAACCTCTACCTTAACGTGATCAAGACAAAGGAGGTGATTGTGAACTACAGGAAAAAGAGGACCCAGCACGTCCCCATTGATATCGACGGGGCTGTAGTGGAGCAGGTTGAGAGCCTCAAGTTCCTTGGTGTCCACATCACCAACAAACCAACATGGTCCAAGCACACCAAGACAGTAGTGAAGAGGGCACGACAAAACCTATTCCTCCTCAGGAGACTGAAAAGATTTGGCATGGATCCTCAGAGGTTCTACAGCTGCACCATCGAGAGCATCCTGCCTAGTTGCATCATTGCTTGGTATGGCAAATGCTCGGCCTCAGACTGCTAGGCACTACAGAGGGTAGTGCGTATGGCCCAGTACATCACTGGGGCCAAGCTTCCTGCCATCCAGGACCTCTATACCAGGCGGTGTCAGAGGAAGGCCCTAAAAATTGTCAAAGACTCCAGCCACCCTAGTCATAGACTGTTCTCTCTGCTACCACACGGCAAGCCAAGTCTAGGTCTAAGAGGCTTCTAAACAGCTTCTACCCCCAAGCCATAAGACTCCTGAATATCTAATTAAATGGCTACCCAGACTATTTGCATTCACCCCCCCCCCCCTTTACACCGCTTGCCATGTGTTATCATCTATGCATAGTCACTTTAATAACTCTACCTACATGTACATATTACCTCAAATACCTCGACAAACCGGTGCCCCCGCACATTGCCTCTGTACCGGTACCTCCCTGTATATAGTCTCACTATTGTTATTTTACTGCTGCTCTTTAATTACTTGTTACTTTATTTCTTATTCTTATTCATATTTTTTTTACTGCATTGTTGGTTAGGGGCTCGTAAGTAAGCATTTCACTGTAAGGTCTACACCTGTTGTATACGGCGCATGTGGCTAATACAATTTGATTTGATCTGATTTGGATACGGGAAGGGAATGAGTGGAAAACTGCTTTTAACATGGCTAGTGGGCACTACGAGAACCTGGTGATGCCTTTCGGACTGACCAACGTTCCCGCAGTGTTCCAGGCCCTGGTCAATTATGTGCTCCGAGACATGTTGAACCGATTTGTGTTTTTTTCCCCCTGTACGACCTCCTCATCTATTTCCGGTCAGCTCAAGAGCACATCCTCCATGTCCGACAGGTCCTCTAGCGTCTCCTGGAGAAGCAGCTGTCCATGAAGGTCGGAGAAGTGTGAGTTCCATCGCACCACCATCTCGCTCCTAGGATAGGAATCGCTGCAGGGAGTGTTCAGATGGAACCTGGCTAGTTGAGAGCGGTGGTGGTTTGGCCTCAACCCACACCAAGAGTGCAACTGCAGCCTTTCCTGGGGTTTGCCAATTACTATCGTAGTTTCATCTGGGGTTACAGCACCCTTGCTTCCCCCCTCCCTGCACTAATCTCTCCCAAGGTGCCGTTCATATGGTCTCCAGCAGCTGACCGGGGATTCTCTGACCTCAAGCAGCGATTCCCTACAGCCACCATCTTAATCCATCCGGACCCGTCCCGTCAGTTTGTGGTGGAGGTCTACACCTCGGACGTTTGTGTGGGGGCTGTCCTCTCCCAGCATTCTGCCCAGGATCAGAAGCTGCATCCCTGCACCTTCCTTTCCCATCGCCTTAACCCAGCCGAGAGGAACTACGACGTAGGAAATCGAGAATTTCTTGCTGTCAAGATGGCGTTGGAGGAGTGGAGGAACTGGTTAGAAGGGGCAGAACAGCCATTTTTGACGTGGACAGACCATAAGAACCTGGAATATCTTCGCACCGCCAATTGTCTCAACTCCAGGCAGGCGACACGGGCCCTGTAATTCACTCGCTTCCATTTCACTATTTCCTACCACCCGGGGTCCAAGAATGTGAAGCCTGACAAGCTCTCACGTCTGTACAGCCCCTTTTACTACACCCTCGGACCCCGAGATCATTCTCTCTGCTTCCTGTCTAGCGGCAGCTATTTTCTGGGGAATCGAGAGTCTGGTCCGCAAGTCACAGTGTTCCCAGCTAACCGGATGTTTGTCCCGGACTCTGCCCGTGCTCCTGTTCTGGAATGAGTACATTCCTTGAGACTCACCTGTCATCCTGGCTCCCGTCGGACCAAGGACCGACAACGGTTTTGGTGGCCCACCATGGTTCCTGATGTCTCTGCATTCATTGCCGCCTGTAGTGTGTGTGCATAGAACAAGACTCTGTGGCAAGCTCCGGCTGGCCTCCTTCAACCACTTCCTGTCCTTTACTGCACCTGGTCCCATATGTCCTTGGTCACGGGCCTCCCGCCGTCTGATGGCAACACCACCATCCTTACGGTGGTGGACCGGATTTCCATTTGATTCTCCTTCCAAAGTTGCCCTCAGCTAAGGAGACGGCCCAGCTCATGGTGCAGCACGTCTTCCGGAACCATGGACTGCCGGTCGACATGATCTCAGATCGCGGTGCCCAGTTCTCGTGCCAGTTCTGGAAGGCGTTCTGCACCCTTATTGGGTCATCGGCCAGCCTGTCCTCTGGTTTTCATACCCAGTCCAACGGCCAGTCGGAGAGAGCCAATCAGGACCTGGAGACGACTCTTCGCTGCCCCGTCTCCACTAATCCCACCACCTGTCCCGCAAACGGTCCCCCCTATTTGATCAGCCCTTCCCCATCTCCAAGATCCTTAGCCCTTCTGCTGTTAGTCTTCCTTTGCCCCGTACCCTCAGTATACATCCCACTTTTCATGTGTCCAGAATTAAACCTATATCTCACAGCCCTATGTCTCCTGTTTCCTAGTTTTCCCGGTTCTGACTATTCTGCCTGACCTGACCCCGAGTCTGCCTGCGTGCCTGCCATGGGGCGGCAGGGTAGCCTAGTTGTTAGAGCGCCGGACTTGTAACCAGAAGGTTGCAAGTTCAAACCCCCAAGCTGACAAGGTACTAATCTGTCATTCTGCCCCTGAACAGGCAGTTAACCCACTGTTCCTAGGCCATCATTGAAAATAAGAATTTGTTCTTAACTGACTTGCCAAGTTAAATAAATGTAAACTTCCTGTACCTGCCTGACTCAGATCTAATTACGAACCTCTGCCTGACCTGACCCCAAGCCTGCCTGCCATCCTGTACCTGCCTGACTCTGATCTAATTACGAACCTCTGCCTGACCTGACCCCAAGCATGCCTGCCTGCCATCCTGTACCTTCCTGATCTAATTACAAACCTCTGCCTGCCCTGACCCCGAGCCTGCCTGCCGTCCTGTACCTGCCTGACTCAGACCTGATCACAAACCCCTGCCTGTCCTCGACCTGCCCTTTGCCTGCCCCATGTTTACAATAAATCATCTGAGAACTGTACTATCTGCATCTGGGTCATATTCTGAGTCATGATAGTAAGGGCTATTTGACCAAGAAGGAGAGTGATGTAATGCTGCATCAGATGACCTGGCCTCCACAATCACCCAACCTCAACCCAATTGAGATTGTTTGGGATGAGTTGGACCGCAGAGTGAAGGCAGCCAACAAGTGCTCAGCATACAGTATGTGAGAACTCCTTCAAGTCTGTTGGAAAAGCATTCCAGGTGACTACCTCATGAAGCTGGTTGAGACAATGCTAAGCTGTCATCAAGGCAAAGGGTGGCTACTTTGAAGAGTCTAAAATCCAAAATATATTTGGACTTTTTTTGATTACTACATGATTCCATATGTGTTATTTCATAGTTTTGATGTCTTCAGTATTTTTCTACAACATAGAAAATAGTAAACATAAAGAAAAACCCTTGAATGAGTTGGTGTGTCCAAACTTTTGACTGGTACTGTATGTAGCAGACGCTCTAATCCAGAGCAATTTACTGTACAGTCATCGTGTGTGTCCCTAATGGCATCATGTTCTCTATATACTGCCGTGCACTACATTTGACACAAAACTATTTTACTCCACTACCAGGCTGAACTGGTACTTGGTCAAATAGACCTGAATGCAAAGTTAACAACATTGTAGACATACTGTACATTTGTACAAAAGACTTCTGTGGACAAAATAGTTTATAAACAACTGCTGATACGTACTTGCAGAGCAGTCAATCACGCTGTGGAATACATTAAGAGGAATTCACAAACGCTAGAGTGGGATGATGAAGAACATCTCTCTCTCTCTCTCTCTCTCATCATCTGTGCCAAATATCCACATAGAACTCAGTCTCTGTCTCTCAGATGCTCGCCACCTTTTTCATCCTTCGTGAGTGAGTCACACTTACCTTAATATGCATAGTAAGCACAGACCCATATATACTGAACAAAAATATAAATGCAACATGTAAAGTGTTGGTCCCATGTTTCATGAGCTGAAATAAAAGATCCCAGAAATATTCCATATGCACAAATATCATCCCTGTTTGTGAGCATTTATCCTTTACCAAGATAATTCATCCACCTGACAGGCAAAACAAGAAGTTGATTAAACAGCATGACACTTACATAGGTTCACCTTGTGCTGGGGCAAATAAAAAGCCACTCTAAAATGTGCAGTTGTGTCACACAACACAATACGTTCAATTGTCATGCTGACTGCAAGAATGTCCAGAGCTGTTGCCAGAGAAATTAATGTTAATTTCTCTACCATAAGCCGCCTCCACCGTCATTTTAGAGAATTTGGCAGTACGTCCAACTGGCCTCACAAACGCAGACCACGTGTAACCACGCCAGCCCAAGACCTCCACATCCAGCTTCTTCATCTGAGATCAGCCACCCAGGCAGCTGATGGGACTGAGGAATATTTATATCTGTAATAAAGCCCTTTTGTGGAGAAAAACTCATTCTGATTGGCTGGGCCTGGCTCCCCCAGTGGGTGTGCCTATGCCCTCCCAGGCCCACCCATGGCTGTGCCCCTGCCCAGTCATGTGAAATCCATAGATTAGGATATAATAAATTAATTTCAATTGGTTGATTTTCTGTAACTCAGTAAAATTATTGAAATTGTTGCATTTATATATTTTTTCAGTATAGATCAGTCTCATATAGGCCAGTGCCGCAGTCAAAAGTCCATCCTAAATATTAGCCATTAGTACCAAATGTCCATGTAAACACCAACTGCAGTCTCTTGTCCTTGATGAGTGTGCTAAACACATTCATTTGATGAACATAGGATGCATCCCAAATGGCACCCTATTTCCTAGATAGTGCACTACAATTGACCAGGGCCAATACTGCGTCTAAACATTAGACCCTACGCTCCTAAACAGTAGATCCTACGCTCCTAAACAGAAGACCCTACGCTCCTAAACAGTAGACCCTACGCTCCTAAACAGTAGATCCCACGTTCCTAAACAGTAGATCCTACACTCCTAAACAAGAGACACTACGCTCCTAAACAGTAGACCCTACTCTCCTAAACAGTAGATCCTACGATCCTAAACAGTAGACCCTACGCTCCTAAACAAGAGACCCTACGCTCCTAAACAGTAGACCATAGGGTACCCTAAACATTAGATCCTACGCTCCTAAACAAGAGACCCTTCGCTCCTAAACATTAGATCCTTACGCTCCTAAACAGTAGACCCTACGCTCCTAAACATTAGACCCTACGCTCCTAAACATTAGACCGTACGCTCCTAAACAAGAGACCCTACGCTCCTAAACAGTAGACCCTACGCTCCTAAACAGTAGATCCTACGCACCTAAACATTAGACCCTACGCTCCTAAACAGTAGACCCTACGCTCCTAAACATTAGACCCTACGCTCCTAAACATTAGACCGTACGCTCCTAAACAAGAGACCCTACGCTCCTAAACAGTAGATCCTACGCTCCTAAACAGTAGATCCTACGCTCCTAAACAGTAGATCCTACGCTCCTAAACAAGAGACCCTATGCTCCTAAACAGTAGACCCTACGCTCCTAAACATTAGACCCTATGCTCCTAAACAAGAGACCATACGCTCCTAAACAGTAGACCCTATGCTCCTAAACAGTAGACCCTACGCTCCTAAACAGTAGATCCTACGTTCCTAAACAGTAGATCCTATGCTCCTAAACAGTAGATCCTACGCTCCTAAACAGTAGATCCTACTCTCCTAAACAAGAGACCCTATGCTCCTAAACAGTAGACCCAACGCTCCTAAACAAGAGACCCTATGCTCCTAAACAGTAGACCCTACGCTCCTAAACAGTAGACCATACGCTCCTATACAGTAGATCCTACGCTCCTAAACAGCAGACCCCCCGCAGCTACTCGCCCAAGCCTCTCCAGGTTCTCCTTTACCCAAATCCAGATAGCAGATGTTCTGAAAGAGCTGCAAAACCTGGACCCGTACAAATCAGCTGGGCTTGACAATCTGGACCCTCTATTTCTGAAACTATCCGCCGCCATTGTCGCAACCCCTATTACCAGCCTGTTCAACCTCTCTTTCATATCGTCTGAGATCCCCAAGGATTGGAAAGCTGCCGCAGTCATCCCCCTCTTCAAAGGGGGAGACACCCTGGACCCAAACTGTTACAGACCTATATCCACCCTGCCCTGCCTATCTAAGGTCTTCGAAAGCCAAGTCAACAAACAGGTCACTGACCATCTCGAATCCCTCCGCTGTGCAATCTGGTTTCCGAGCCGGTCACGGGTGCACCTCAGCCACGCTCAAGGAACTAAACGATATCATAACCGCCATCGATAAAAGACAGTACTGTGCAGCCGTCTTCATCGACCTTGCCAAGGCTTTCGACTCTGTCACCATATTCTTATCGGCAGACTCAGTAGCCTCTGTTTTTCTAATGACTGCCTTGTCTGGTTCACCAACTACTTTGCAGACAGAGTTCAGTGTTTCAAATCGGAGGGCATGCTGTCTGGTCCTCTGGCAGTCTCTATGGGGGTACCACAGGGTTCAATTCTCGGGCAGACTCTTTTCTCTGTATATATCAATGATGTTGCTCTTGCTGCGGGCGATTCCCTGATCCACCTCTACGAAGACGACACCATTCTGTTTACTTCCGGCCCGTCCTTGGACACTGTGCTATCTAACCTCCAAAGGAGCTTCAATGCCATACAACACTCCTTCCGTGGCCTCCAACTGCTCTTAAACGCTAGTAAAACCAAATGCATGCTTTTCAACCGTTCGCTGCCTGCACCCGCACGCCCGACTAGCATCACCACCCTGGATGGCTCCGACCTAGAATATGTGGACATCTATAAGTACCTAGGTGTCTGGCTAGACTGTAAACTCTCCTTCCAGACTCATATCAAACATCTCCAATCTAAAATCAAATCTAGAGTCGGCTTTCTATTCCGCAACAAAGCCTCCTTCACTCACGTGGCCAAACTTACCCTAGTAAAACTGACTATCCTACCGATCCTCGACTTTGGCGATGTCATCTACAAAATAGCTTCCAACACTCTACTCAGCAAACTGGATGCAGTTTATCACAGTGCCATCCGTTTTGTTACTAAAGCACCTTATACCACCCACCACTGCGACCTGTATGCTCTAGTCGGCTGGCCCTCGCTACATATTCGTCGCCAGACCCACTGGCTCCAGGTCATCTACAAGTCCATGCCAGGTAAAGCTCCGCCTTATCTCAGTTCACTGGTCATGATGGCAACACCCACCCGTAGCACGCGCTCCAGCAGGTGTATCTCACTGATCATCCCTAAAGCAAACACCTCATTTGGCCGCCTTTCGTTCAAGTTCTCTGCTGCCTGTGACTGGAACGAATTGCAAAAATCGCTGAAGTTGGAGACTTTTATCTCCCTCACCAACTTCAAACATCTGCTATCTGAGCAGCTAACCGATCGCTGCAGCTGTACATAGTCTATAGGTAAATAGCCCATCCCAATTTTACCTACCTCTTCCCCATACTGTTTATATTTATTTACTTTTCTGCTCTTTTGCACACCAATATCTCTACCTGTACATGACCATCTGATCATTTATTACTCCAGTGTTAATCTGCAAAATTGTAATTATAACATTCTACCTCCTCATGCCTTTTGCACACAATGTATATAGACTCTCTTTTTTTGTCTACTGTGTTATTGATCTATACAGTAGATCCTACGCTCCTAAACAGTAGATCCTACGCTCCTATACAGTAGACCCTACGCTCCTAAACAGTCCTAAACAGTAGATCCTATGCTCCTAAAAGGTAGATCCTACACTCCTAAACATTAGACCCTACGCTCCTAAACAGTAGACCCTACGCTCCTATACAGTAGACCCTACGCTCCTAAACAGTAGATCCTATGCTCCTAAACAGTAGATCCTACGCTCCTATACAGTAGATCCTATGCTCCTAAACAGTAGATCCTACGCTCCTAAACAGTAGATCCTACGCTCCTATACAGTAGATCCTATGCTCCTAAACAGTAGATCCTACGCTCCTAAACAGTAGATCCTACGCTCCTATACAGTAGATCCTAAGCCCCTAAACATTAGACCCTACGCTCCTAAACAGTAGACCCTACGCTCCTAAACAGTAGACCCTACGCTCCTAAACATTAGACCCTATGCTCCTAGACATTAGAACCTACGCTCCTAAACAGTAGATCCTACGCTCCTATACAGTAGATCCTACGCCCCTAAACATTAGACCCTACGCTCCTAAACAGTAGATCCTACGCTCCTATACAGTAGATCCTACGCCCCTAAACATTAGACCCTACGCTCCTAAACAGTAGATCCTACGCTCCTAAACAGTAGATCCTACACCCCTAAACATTAGAACCTACGCTCCTAAACAGTAGATCCTACGCTCCTATACAGTAGATCCTACGCCCCTAAACATTAGACCCTACGCTCCTAAACAGTAGACCCTACGCTCCTAAACAGTAGACCCTACGCTCCTAAACATTAGACCCTATGCTCCTAAACATTAGACCCTACGCTCCTAAACAGTAGATCCTACGCTCCTATACAGTAGATCCTACGCCCCTAAACATTAGACCCTACGCTCCTAAACAGTAGATCCTACGCTCCTATACAGTAGATCCTACGCCCCTAAACATTAGACCCTACGCTCCTAAACAGTAGATCCTACGCTCCTAAACAGTAGATCCTACACCCCTAAACATTAGACCCTACGCTCCTAAACAGTAGATCCTACGCTTCTATACAGTAGACCCTACGCTCCTATACAGTAGACCCTACGCTCCTAAACAGTATGAACACCAGTAGATTATGTTGAATAGGATATAGGAGCCAGGGAATAACATCCTGGAGTACTTGTCGATGGTGTGTGTATTCTGGATAATATTGAGGGCTCTGATGCCTTTCTTCTTGGTTGTCGTTGACTCGCTGCTGGCAGACAGGTGGACCACTGTGTGTTCTCCAGGAGGCTGCTTCTCAGTCATCATGTCGCGGGGCATATCCATGTCCTCCTCGGGCCCCATAGTTCCTGAGGTGTAGCCGGCCAGGCTGTTAGTGTCCGCCTCGCTGTAGGTCCCGTCTAATAGCATGGTCCTGGTCTGGGACATGCCACAGGTGCAGGGCAGCGACTGCAGGTCAGGAGAGAAGGTGAGAAAGACAAAGGTTGTGCCAGGGAAAATGTAACTAAACTAACTTGAGATGCAAGCCTGTAATTTGAACTTTTGAATTCATGTCAATGAGAGATTTGACCAAAAATGAATGTGTTGGCATACGTTAGATTTGGCCATAGAAGAGACAAGGAAGTATAACGCATCAGAAGTGTCTGTTAATCCAACCAAACTGCATGAAATGAAGAGCAAACTGTATTCTCAAGAGATATTGCGATTTTGTCCTGGAAAAAGGTTTTAGACACACAGTACTGTGGTAGCATTTTATTACCTGTGACCTGGCCCTTTCCCTCATCTCGTCTCTCATCTTGCGTTCCCTGCGGTCCTGTGCAGTGGACAGGTAGTTGACAGCAGCGTACTCCAGGACAGACAGGAAGACAAACACGAAGCTGACCCACAGGTAGATGTCCACTGCTTTGATGTAGGATACTCTGGGCATGGAGGCGTTGACTCCAGTGATGATGGTGGACATGGTGAGCACTGTAGTGATACCTGCAGGGAACAGGAGAAGGAAATAACAAGAGTTCAAGACTGCTCTCTTCTGTATTCTTTTCCAAGAAGACAGTCAGACCCTGTCGAAGAATCAAACTATCTTTAAATATGTTTACTTTCATCATCCACCAGCACTTTAAAAAGGTCTGACAGAGATGGCTTTATTGTTCCAACCTCTGAAATACACTGTAATAACTGAAAAACTACAGAAAGCCTGACATCTGGCAATGAGGGGATAAAGCAGCACTAGAAACAGCATTAACTGTACCACTTCTGAATATTGATCTTCCATAGTAGCGCTAGCATCTTACCCAGGGAGACACGAGCTGGGACGGCCCTGCGGTCGATCCAGAAGGACACCCAAGACAGCATAACCATGAGGGTAGCCGGGAAGTAGGTCTGAAGCAGGAAGAAGAAGATGTGTCTCCGCAGGGTGAAGTTGATGTACAGACGGTTGTACCAGCCTGTACATGAGGAGGAACACAATGGATAGGTATGGATCAATAATAATATCACTGGTAGGGTTGAAAAATGCTGGTAACTTTCCAAAAATACCCATGTTTTTCAGAAATTTTGGTTGAATGATTCCAGGTTTTCTGCTTATTCCAACCAAGGATTTCTGGAAAACCAGAGAATTTTTGCAAAGTTACCAGATTTTTTCTGTGAATGTGTGATTCTCACATGGCTATGGTGATTATTACCAGTACTGCTGTAGAAGGCCAGCCGAGATGTGGTGTGGAACTTCTGGATGAGGAACTGAGACAAGGAGATACGGTCATCCGTACTCAAGGACTCATCCCCACTCTTCCAGTACAGCATCAGGTCCTCATCCGTATATGCATCTGGGGGGCACAACCAACGTTAGAGATAAAAGTGGTGCCTGTGTGGGCCAGTGGTAACAACCCCAGCAGGAAACGCACATGTACTGTATAAACCAATGGTCCTGAGTTCAATCCGTCTTTCTGACGTCCCCCACTTGTTGAATCAATGATGTTTTCAATGAAATTGACATCTGTGGGTCTCTACTCTTTGCCTGTCTACTCATCTAATTATTCAAAGCTTAAAAACATTTAGATATTCTCAATAATACTGTTCTGTTTGTGTATACTGTAGACAAAAAAATACTAAATAGTATGCCCTGACATATTTTCTAAAGGTCAATGAAGATTTTCAGTGAAACTCTGAAAGTTAGCCTACTCACAGCTCTCTAGCTCCAGGGAGCAGGACTGGGTGTCCAAAGGGAAGCGGCTGAAGTCCATGTTACAGGCTGCTGTCACTGTCACCCTGTACAGTAAGGACAGCACAGATCGACAACTTTACGATTCCTCCATGAGCCTTACAACAGATAACATTACGTTCTTGTAGATATTATAGGCTCTTTTTGCCTTCTGAAATAAATAAATAGCATCAAAGAACTTGGAAAATCTCATTTTTTGGAGTGCGGTCTCGCTACACTGAATCACATGTTCACAACACCAAATACATTTGGTCCATTATGTTGTCCTTACTGTTCCACACACACCAATTCAAAACTTCAACACTGTCATGAATAACAATGAGCATGTTCTCAAGCCATTAAAACACAATTTGTGCATATATTGTCTGGTGAATGATTTTGAGCAGCATAAAAGACCAAACTATCTGGCATGAAACAACAACTTAGTAGTACCTTCACATTTTGGCCTAGTTTTCAAAAGCAGATAAAAAAAATAAAAAATAAAAACATCACCAGCCAGAAGCACATTTCTAATTTTAACGAACAACAGGAGCAAAATGCAAATGTATCTTCTTGTCTAGGTGTCAACATACCTACATCCTGCACAGGAGCATGTTATGTTTAGTATAAAAAGTTAGGATACTATTAATATTCCAAACTGAATACATTTAAAATGCTTAAGTCAACAGCTAAGTACATCATTCCAAGTATTGACAATATGAGCAGTCAATCACTTTGGAGCAGCGTGTGTAGGTTTTTGTTTCAGCCCAGCACTAGCACCAGTCAATTTAGAAAGTGAATTGAAATCTGAATTGATCCCAACCCTGCATGACAAATAATGACCTGCACAATGTCCCCAATAAGGTTGCAAAAATGCCTAGATTTTCCAGAAATCCTGGTTGGAGGATTCTGGATTTCCTGCTACCTCTGATTCAGGGAACCTTCCAACCAGGATTTCTTGAAAACAAGGGAATTTTGGAAAAGTGACTGGAATTTTGCAACCCTCGTCCCCAAAGCACCCCAGCTCCACCTCAGGCTGTACAGAACGTGTCCATCGGGAAAGACCCTGAGCATGATGTTGACTGTGGTGGTGTCATGGATGAAGGATCTCTTGGAGTGGACGAAGAACACATCGGGCACCCAGATCTTCTTGACCAGACGCCCGTCAAATGTCATGCTCTTATTGGTGGAGCTGGTGAAGGACAGACGCTCGTCCTTCCAATAGTGTCTCAGGTACAGGGTCATGGTGAAGTCCTATTGGAGAAGAGGAGAGGATGGGAAGGGTTTAATGTCTAACTAACGTGTGGATGACCGGAAAATGGAAACAGGATAGTAACTATACCCAGTGAATCATCATACTCTAGCATAGTAGCTATAAAGATCATCAAGGACAACAACCACCCGAGCCACTGCCTGTTCACCCCGCTATCATCCAGAAGGCGAGGTCAGTACAGGTGCATCAAAGCTGGGACCGAGAGACTGAAAAACAGGGTCTATCTCAAGGCCATCAGACTGTTAAACAGCCACCACTAACATTGAGTGGCTGCTGCCAACACACTGACTCAACTCCAGCCACTTTAATAATGGGAATTGATGGGAAATTATGTAAAATATATCACTATCCACTTTAAACAATGCTAACTAATATAGTGTTTACATACCCTACATTATTCATCTCATATGTATACGTATATACTGTACTCTATATCATCTACTGCATCTTTATGTAATACATGTATCACTAGCCACTTTAACTTTGCCACTTTGTTTACATACTCATCTCATATGTATATACTGTACTCGATACCATCTACTGTATATTGCCTATGCTGCTCTGTACCATCACTCATTCATATATCTTTATGTACATATTCTTTATCCCCTTACACTTGTGTATAAGACAGTAGTTTTGGAATTGTTAGTTAGATTACTTGTTGGTTATTACTGCATTGTCGGAACTAGAAGCACAAACATTTCGCTACACTCGCATTAACATCTGCTAACCATGTGTATGTGACAAATAAAATTTGATTTGATTTGATTTATACCCAGTGAATCATCATACTCTAGGATAGTAAATATACCCAGTAAATCATCATACTCTATGATAGTAACTATGCCCAGTGAATCATCATACTCTATGATAGTAACTATACCCAGTAAATCATTATACTCTATGATAGTAACTATACCCAGTAAATCATCATACTCTATGATAGTAACTATGTCCAGTGAATCATCATACTCTATGATAGTAACTATACCCAGTAAATCATCATACTCTATGATAGTAACTATACCCAGTAAATCATCATACTCTATGATAGTAACTATACCCAGTGAATCATCATACTCTATGATAGTAACTATGCCCAGTGAATCATCATACTCTATGATAGTAACTATGCCCAGTGAATCATCATACTCTATGATAGTAACTATGCCCAGTGAATCATCATACTCTATGATAGTAACTATACCCAGTGAATCATCATACTCTATGATAGTAACTATGTCCAGTGAATCATCATACTCTATGAGAGTAACTATACCCAGTGAATCGTCATACTCTAGCATAGTAACTATACCCAGTAGATCATCATACTCTAGCATAGTAACTATACCCAGTAAATCATCATACTCTAGCATGGTAACTACACCCAGTGAATCATCATACTCTAGGGTAGTTGCTATGCCCAGTGAATCATGATACTCTAGGGTAGTAACTACACCCAGTGAATCATCATACTCTAGGATAGTAACTACACCCAGTGAATCATCATACTCTAGGGTAGTAACTACACCCAGTGAATCATCATACTCTAGCATAGTAACTATAACCAGTAAATCATCATACTCTAGGGTAGTAGCTATGTACAGTGAATCATCATACTCTAGGATAGTAACTATGCCCAGTAAATCATCATACTCTAGGGTAGTAGCTATGTACAGTGAATCATCATACTCTAGCATAGTAACTATGCCCAGTGAATCATCATACTCTAGTATAGTAACTATGCCCAGTTAAATATCATACTCTAGCATAGTAACTATACCCAGTAGATCATCATACTCTAGCATAGTAACTATACCCAGTAAATCATCATACTCTAGCATGGTAACTACACCCAGTGAATCATCATACTCTAGGGTAATAGCTATGTACAGTGAATCATCATACTCTAGGATAGTAACAACACCAAGTGAATCATCATACTCTAGGATAGTAACTACACCCAGTGAATCATCATACTCTAGGGTAGTTGCTATGCCCAGTGAATCATGATAATCTAGGGTAGTAACTACACCCAGTGAATCATCATACTCTAGGATAGTAACTACACCCAGTGAATCATCATACTCTAGGGTAGTAACTACACCCAGTGAATCATCATACTCTAGGGTAGTTGCTATGCCCAGTGAATCATGATACTCTAGGGTAGTAACTACACCCAGTGAATCATCATACTCTAGGATAGTAACTACACCCAGTGAATCATGATACTCTAGGGTAGTAACTACACCCAGTGAATCATCATACTCTAGGATAGTAACTACACCCAGTGAATCATCATACTCTTACGCCTCCTCCTCCTCCCCTCCTACTACCCCATCTCCTCCTCCTCCACTTATGCCTCCTCCTACCCTAACTATGTCCAGTGAATCATCATACTCTAGGATAGTAACTATGTCCAGTGAATCGTCATACTCTAGGATAGTAACTACACCCAGTGAATCATCATACTCTAGGATAGTAACTATGTCCAGTGAATCGTCATACTCTAGGATAGTAACTATGCCCAGTGAATCATCATACTCTAGGATAGTAACTATGCTGCTGAGGACATTTGGGGTTGAGTTATCCAATGAGTGAATTACACCCAGAAAATAAAGCTATGACTTTGCAAAAAGTACTATATTATATAAATGCAAGTCTTAAACCCAGCTGTCAGAGCTTACAGAACTTTGGGTTCAAATCCTGTTGGGGCTGCAATTAAGTGTAGGCTGAAAGTCAATGGACAGAGCAGATAAGTCCAGATCAGTGTCTTTGATTTCTCTGCAACCTCTCACACCTCTGGGGTTGAGCTCTACTACAAAGAAACTGAAACCTCCTCCTACTCCTCCTCCTCCACTTACGCCTCCTCCTCCTCTGCCTCTTCCTACTCCTCCTCCCCTTATGCCTCCTCCTCCTCCTCCTCCACCTCCTCCTCCTCCCCTTATGCCTCCTCCTCCTCCACTTACGCCTCCTCCTCCTCCCCTCCTACTACCCCATCTCCTCCTCCTCCACGTATGCCTCCTCCTACCCTTCTTCCTACTCCCCCTCCCCTTATGTCTTCTCCTCCACTTACAGCTCCTCCTCTGGTCCCCTCCTCCCCACCTCCACCCCCTCCTACTACCCCTCCTCTGCCTCCTCCTCCCCACCTCTACCCACTCCTACTACCCCTCCCACTCCACTTACGCCTCCTCCTCCTCTGCCTCCTCCTCCCATTACGCCTTCTCCTCCTCCGCTTACACCTCTTCCTCCACACCCCCACCCCCTCCTACTCCTCTCACCTCCTCTTTCAGCCCACTCTCATTATATAATAATAGCAACAGTTGGGAGTACCCATCATTATGAGGCCCATCTGCATGGTCAATAACGACTATCAATATGTTACAGTCTGTTAGATCTCAAGGGATTTAGCTCGCACAAAAATACTCCAACAAACCGTGTCAATTTGGATACAGGAAATAATGACTTAAATGTTAATGATGTGGTGATTTTACTCTCACATAATTTCCACAATGCGGAGTTGAAGCTGTTGCGTCATAACTTCAGAGTACAGAAATTGGGTAGCTTCAACCTACCATGTCTACTTCTGAGATGCTATCCAGGCTCTCCACCTGTACGTCCACTCCGACTGGGATAGCAGGGCCTGGGAAACAAAAAGAAAGAAACCACAGAAAAAATGATTTGAACAAACTACAGCATATTAATATATAACATACAGAAACACGTATGAAGACTACAGGACAAAAAGTGTTGGTTTTAACAATGAACAAGCATTTTGATCCACTTCCAATGTTCTCCAAGTTGCTATATTTCCACTTCTCTTTAATTAGCTCCTCAATTCATGCACCTTGGTTTTGGAGCGAGGCAGCGTCTGTGTTCATTTTGCTTTAAACAAACTAAAGTATGCCAGTATCAGGTGGCTCATAGACGGTGACACCTAGTTACAGCTTCTGTACCGTATTTAAAGTATCAGGTGGCTCATAGACGGTGACACCTAGTTACAGCTTCTGTACCGTATTTAAAGTATCAGGTGGCTCATAGACGGTGACACCTAGTTACAGCTTCTGTACCGTATTTAAAGTATCAGGTGGCTCATAGACGGTGACACCTAGTTACAGCTTCTGTACCGTATTTAAAGTATCAGGTGGCTCATAGACGGTGACACCTAGTTACAGCTTCTGTACCGTATTTAAAGTATCAGGTGGCTCATAGACGGTGACACCTAGTTACAGCTTCTGTACCGTATTTAAAGTATCAGGTGGCTCATAGACGGTGACACCTAGTTACAGCTTCTGTACCGTATTTAAAGTATCAGGTGGCTCATAGACGGTGACACCTAGTTACAGCTTCTCTACCGTATTTAAAGTATCAGGTGGCTCATAGACGGTGACACCTAGTTACAGCTTCTGTACCGTATTTAAAGTATCAGGTGGCTCATAGACGGTGACACCTAGTTACAGCTTCTGTACCGTATTTAAAGTATCAAGTGGCTCATAGACGGTGACACCTAGTTACAGCTTCTGTACCGTATTTAAAGTATCAGGTGGCTCATAGACGGTGACACCTAGTTACAGCTTCTGTACCGTATTTAAAGTATCAGGTGGCTCATAGACGGTGACACCTAGTTACAGTGGATGTACCGTATTTAAAGTATCAGGTGGCTCATAGACGGTGACACCTAGTTACAGCTTCTGTACCGTATTTAAAGTATCAGGTGGCTCATAGACGGTGACACCTAGTTACAGCTTCTGTACCGTATTTAAAGTATCAGGTGGCTCATAGACGGTGACACCTAGTTACAGCTTCTGTACCGTATTTAAAGTATCAGGTGGCTCATAGACAGTGACACCTAGTTACAGCTTCTGTACCGTATTTAAAGTATCAGGTGGCTCATAGACGGTGACACCTAGTTACAGCGGATGTACCGTATTTAAAGTATCAGGTGGCTCATAGACGGTGACACCTAGTTACAGCTTCTGTACCGTATTTAAAGTATCAGGTGGCTCATAGACGGTGACACCTAGTTACAGCTTCTCTACCGTATTTAAAGTATCAGGTGGCTCATAGACGGTGACACCTAGTTACAGTGGATGTACCGTATTTAAAGTATCAGGTGGCTCATAGACGGTGACACCTAGTTACAGCTTCTGTACCGTATTTAAAGTATCAGGTGGCTCATAGACGGTGACACCTAGTTACAGCGGATGTACCGTATTTAAAGTATCATGTGGCTCATAGACGGTGACACCTAGTTACAGTGGATGTACCGTATTTAAAGTATCAGGTGGCTCATAGACGGTGACACCTAGTTACAGCTTCTGTACCGTATTTAAAGTATCAGGTGGCTCATAGACGGTGACACCTAGTTACAGCTTCTGTACCGTATTTAAAGTATCAGGTGGCTCATAGACGGTGACACCTAGTTACAGCTTCTGTACCGTATTTAATGTATCAGGTGGCTCATAGACGGTGACACCTAGTTACAGCCTCTGTACCGTATTTAAAGTATCAGGTGGCTCATAGACGGTGACACCTAGTTACAGCTTCTGTACCGTATTTAAAGTATCAGGTGGCTCATAGACGGTGACACCTAGTTACAGCTTCTGTACCGTATTTAAAGTATCAGGTGGCTCATAGACGGTGACACCTAGTTACAGCTTCTCTACCGTATTTCCTTACAGGCAAATAAGTCAATGATTCAGCTTTGAACTTTACAGCGAAATTGTTGCTCGGCAATGACTCACTCGTCAAAACCTGACTCAAGTCTAGTACTGTAGACTTAAAGGGAGCGGAAACGATAGGGTTTAGAACCAATTCAGCAGTTCGGGGGCAGAGGAGCAAAGAATCAAGCCCACATTACGCAACTGCACTCTGACAACAAAAACTAGGCCAAGTTCTAGAAAAGCCTCTGTCTTCTCTGCCTTTCCATGTAATAACTGGACTTGCAGTATCCCTGTTACGCCCACAGGGGCCACCAGTAAGTACATTTTAAATCTGTGTAATTCAAAGGAGGACCATACGAGACCCACAGGGCCATATTCAATATTCATCCATGTTGCACTTCCACCTAAGACTTACCCCACACCAGCTTGTCGCCAGTGTTTAATGATAATGTGAGCTCTAGTATTATGGTGTTTCTATCAGGAGTGTGACACTAAAGACTTGTGGCAAGCAGAATGCTTTGTAAGTAAGTCGCTCTGGATAAGAGCGTCTGCTAAATGACTTAAATGTAAATGTAATGTAAATGTAAGTAAGTGTTAAAGTTCACAGTTAGCCATTGCTATGTAAATACAATCTGAAAAGTACCAGTGGCTCTAAATCAGAGCAGGTCCGTTGGAGCCGTGGCCCAGTGAGACATGGGGTGCTGGCCCGCATAGATGGAAGCAGAAAAGTCTGAGCCTTTTGGGTAGAACAATGGGGTAAAATCTCAGATGGAAACTCGGCACACTCAGAGTAGGAGTGGTGAATGGACTGGGGGGTGCTAATCCTAAATCAGCACTCCTACTCTGTGACGCTTCAGAAATACGAGCCCAGGATGAAGAACATAGGTTACAGCACACTGTGAATGACATCTGGACTCACTTCTCTGACCCGATGCAACACGTTACGTTTCAGACAACCTACGACCTCCTGAAAATGAGTATAATATTAAATCAGACCACTTCACATTGCCAGTCTGGTGCAGTATGTATAACACGTACAAATACTGTCCTGCATACCTCTATGTCATACACTTTATGTATCAATACAGTCTGTAATCTGATGAGATTAGAGGAGACGATAAATGCCAGATTAGAGTCAGTGCCTTCCAAAGCCATTGAGACAGCAGCAGAGGAGGGGTCTTTATGGCACTTTGGGATTACTAAAATGATAAAGGAATTATCACTGTCTGCATCTGAAATAGCACCATATTCCCTTTATAGTGTTTTGACCACAGCCATTGGAAAAGGTTGTCATTTGGGATCTAAACATACACTGTCTGTGAGAGGCAGAGGGGTACAAGCCCTAAATATTATCTGGATAGAATAGCATCTACTGATGTATGGAGACAGATTCACTGCAGAGAAGACATCATTACAGAAAATACAAATTACAGCTGACATTTCAGAAGAGGTTGTAAATGTGGATTTGCCTGCCCGCTGCTTTTAGATTTTATGTGGTTCAAAATCACTGAATGAGGAACATATTCCAAGTGTTTTGCTTCTGAATCCGTCTTCTTCATCAATCAGAGTATATGGGCTGAGAAAGAGCATCCCAAATGGCACCCTATTCCCTTTATAGTGCACTACTTTTGACCAGGGCTCATAGGAGTCTGGTCAAAAGTAGTGTACTATTTAGGGAATAGGGTGCCATTTGGGAATGACAGAAATGTGCCTCTCTTTCCCCTAATAAGATGCATGGTTATTAGCTTGTCTGTGGAAGCAATTATAGAACAAACCAGCTTTGCCACTACATGCGATATGATGTACATGATGCAACTTCCTATTTGTGTTTGCATCATTGGGTGAAATAAAGGCTTTCGTTAATTGGGATAACTAGCACAGACAATACTGTAACTAACTTTAGTGCTACATCCTCACTCTAAATGACATCTATTACCATCATGTGGACACATAACTATAGCCAGAGGAACGATCTAGAACTGGAGTTGCATGGTTGTTTCACTCTGCCATAGATACTACTGTATATTCCGCAGCAACACATCCTACAACCTGTTGGTCATTTGTTTGCATGTATGTACATATCTCTCCTGGGGAATCTGTGGTCGGGTTAGACCCACATTCATATGACTCTGTGTTGGGTAAAACCATGCTGGTACAATGTTGGAATAAACACCCCCACTCCCCACTGGGAAACCTTTTCATTTCCCTACGGTTTTTAACTCAGTGTGTGTGTGCGTGTGTGTATATCAGGCTTATGGATATCAGATAACAACACCCCCCCCCCACACACACACACACACACACACACACACAGTTAGCCAAACTGCATCCTTTCACTCTGACCTTGGTTCGATTTGCCCTAAATTTGTCCCAGTTCTGACATTTGGACTAAAAGAGACCCAGGAGATCAATAGTTTCTGACTGTTTCTGCATAGTAGTCATCAATACAATGTTCTCTTTTTACAACTTGAGATAAATACATTAACAGCATGGTGATGGCTGGTACATTGAATTTCTATTTCAAAACAAACATGTTGATTTAGAGTTACAGTATGTAAAGAATCATGCTAATATCAACACCATGACTTGACTGGGACGTGTGGGATTTCAAAATGTCAAAAGTTAAAAAGGATTTGAACACTCCATTTAATTTTTGTTTTGAGTTACATTATAATAAAACTCTATAGTCAAATGTATTTATTTTATTCATCTTTATGCATTACTTTACTATAAATAATAATTGCAAAAAGGGGTAATTTTAAGGAGAGTGTTACCATTCCCCTTTAAATATGTATGGAGCCTTAGTTGAAATAGCAAAAGCACTCCTTTGGTAGTGAAAGTTAAAAACATTTACTGTGTTGGTGACATCTCAACTCATTGAACTAAGTGGTGAATGTAATAGTGCAGCAGTCTAGACACTCTGCTCAGGAGCATTCCACTGTTTACACCAGGGCTCTACATTGTGTACAGACAGAAGTTGTCTGGAGTCAATCTGCATTAAACGATGATATGAATGATTTAATAGTAGGCCTATGAATTAATGAAAAACTCATAATATTGACACTCCAACTCCACATCAGAAACGTGGCAGCATATTGCACATAAATGTCTTTAAAGGACATCAACTGAGGGTAAAAAGACCTCCTGGAGTGACTAAATAAAAAATGCACTGATGCAAACCCCATGCACTTCTGTCCAAGGACCTCATGTTGCCATCTTTTAGTGCTTTGTGGAACAAAGTTTGGGTGAAATAGGCCTACAGACATGGGGTCTCACTTGAAAAAAATAAAACATTTGCAAACTGGTAATGTCTTGAGGCTACATCACATACGGTACTCTATTCCTAAGCAGTGCACCATGTAGAAAATTAGATGCCATTTGGAATTCAGAAAAAGTCTCAATTTAAATATATTTATCACCCCAACAATGTTGTTCAGTAAGACGATGTCACTACTAGTGTTATGTATGTTACAGTAATACTTAGTACTACTCATTACTGTCTGTACTGTATGTCTTAGTACAACTCAGTACTGTCGTACTGTAAATCTCAGTACTACTCAGTACTGTCCGTACTGTAAATCTCAGTACTACTCAGTACTGTCCGTACTGTAAATCTCAGTACTGCTCAGTACTGTCCGTACTGTAAATCTCAGTACTGCTCAGTACTGTCCGTACTGTAAATCTCAGTACTACTCAGTACTGTCCGTACTGTAAATCTCAGTACTGCTCAGTACTGTCCGTACTGTAAATCTCAGTACTACTCAGTACTGTCCGTACTGTAAATCTCAGTACTACTCAGTACTGTCCGTACTGTAAATCTCAGTACTACACAGTACTGTCCGTACTGTAAATCTCAGTACTACTCAGTACTGTCCGTACTGTAAATCTCAGTACTACTCAGTACTTTTAACTGTGTCCTTTAAACTGAACTAGGCTTGCAGCCCATTTCGTCTGTTTGTTGGGAAAGAGAGTTATGGATGTTAAACAGCTGTCGGCAGAAGTCCCTGGTGCATCATGTGCTAATCCACGCGGTCAGCAGGAGAAACCCCTGCCATCTTAATCTGGTCATGATCGTTAGCATTTCCGGCAAGAGCTGGATTTACGAATGGGCACGAAGTGCATGTGCCCCGGGGCTCCGACCTAAATATATATATTATTTTTTTGGTTGAGGGCCATCTGTAAGTCTCAATTCAAGACATGGCAAAATGTGCAGAATTGCAGGAAATTAGCTTTGAATCTGCTAAATGTTCTCTTAGGCTCATAACAAAATGTGTTGAATGGGATGATAAACTGCACATTTTTCCCTCTGCCCCAAATCCAGCCATGTTTCCGGCTAGGCTAAGCTAAACTAAGGCTAGCAGCTAGCTACAGCGGGCAATACCAATCTAGATGCTATGGGTAGGCTAGGCTAAGGCGTCAGCATGCTTCAGTTCGGCTGGTGCTCGCATACTTCCTTAAAAGACATTTGCTTGAAGAATTAGAAAAAAGCGGCAATAGTACAGTTTGTCCATCTTGAGACACCATAGACAGAATAGTCTGAATGAATCTAAAATAACTCAAGGAGATCTTAGTCGCTCAATTTGACATCTAACTAAGAGGTTTAGCAGGTGGTGGATGGGTTAATAAAAAATAAATACTAATAATAACAATAATGTTTGGTGCAGTATTTCTCAATGAAATACTGAAAACAAGTCATCTTTCGTTGAATGACAACCAAGACTATTTTAAAGAATCCCTACTGTTGACCAATCACCGACGAAGAGGCGTAGACTTCAGCTACTGACTTTGGCTTGCCTTGAGAAAAAAATGTGTGCCCGAACAGCACCCCCCCCAAAAAAAACTTAACAAAGTATAAAATGAACAAAAATGTCACAAAATGTAATCATAATATATGCACAAACTCTTCTGAACTATTTCTGCTGGGAAGCATGCGAACGCCTTAAGGCTACAGCAGCCACTGCAGAGCTATTTTACTGGGCAGTTTTATCACAATTTCTTCCTTCAAAGACTCAATCATGGACACTCTTACTGACAGTTGTGGCTGCTTTGTGTGATGTATTGTTGTCTCTACCATCTTGCCCTTTGTGCTGTTGTCTGTGCCCAACAATGTTTGCACCATGTTTTGTACTGCTACCGTGTTGTGCTGCTACCATATTGTGCTGCTGCCATGTTGTGTTGCTACCATGTTATTGTCATGTTGTGTCGCTACCGTCATTTGTTGCTGCCATGCTATGTTGTTGTCTTAGGAATCTCAGGAGTTGAAGTCATAAACAGCGCTGTGACTCAAACATTGCTATGAGGTGCTGGCAAACACAGTGACGTTTGAATGAATGTTTACGAGCCTGCTGCTGCCTAACACCGCTCAGTCAGACTGCTCTATCAAATATCAAATCATAGACTTAATTATAATATAATTATTAATTATAATAATATTGATTGTTTTTTATAAGGTAAGTTTAATGCTAGCTAGCAACTTTCCTTGGCTCCTTGCTGCACTCGCGTAACAGGTGGTCAGCCTGCCACACATTTTCCTCGTGGAATGCAATGTAATCGGCGTCCAAAATGCTGATTACCGATTGTTATGAAAACTTGAAATCGACCCTAATTAATCGGCCATGCCGGTCGACCTCTAACACACAGACAGACAGACGGACGGACAGACACAAAAACACAAATACACACATACATACAGTGCCTTGCGAAAGTATTCGGCCCCCTTGAACTTTGCGACCTTTTGCCACATTTCAAACATAAAGATATAAAACTGTATTTTTTTGTGAAGAATCAACAACAAGTGGGACACAATCATGAAGTGGAATGACATTTATTGGATATTTCAAACGTTTTTAACAAATCAAAAACTGCAAAATTATTCAGCCCCCTTAAGTTAATACTTTGTAGCGCCACCTTTTGCTGAGATTACAGCTGTAAGTCGTTTGGGGTATGTCTCTATCAGTTTTGCACATCGAGAGACTGAAATGTTTTCCCATTCCTCCTTGCAAAACAGCTCGAGCTCAGTGAGGTTGGATGGAGAGCATTTGTGAACAGCAGTTTTCAGTTCTTTCCACAGATTCTCGATTTGATTCAGGTCTGGACTTTGACTTGGCCATTCTAACACCTGGATATGTTTATTTTTGAACCATTCCATTGTAGATTTTGCTTTATGTTTTGGATCATTGTCTTGTTGGAAGACAAATCTCCGTCCCAGTCTCAGGTCTTTTGCAGACTCCATCAGGTTTTCTTCCAGAATGGTCCTGTATTTGGCTCCATCCATCTTCCCATCAATTTTAACCATCTTCCCTGTCCCTGCTGAAGAAAAGCAGGCCCAAACCATGATGCTGCCACCACCATGTTTGACAGTGGGGATGGTGTGGTCAGGGTGATGAGCTGTGTTGCTTTTACGCCAAACATAACGTTTTGCATTGTTGCTAAAACGTTCAATTTTGGTTTCATCTGACCAGAGCACCTTCTTCCACATGTTTGGTGTGTCTCCCAGGTGGCTTGTGGCAAACTTTAAACGACACTTTTTATGGATATCTTTAAGAAATGGCTTTCTTCTTGCCACTCTTCCATAAAGGCCAGATTTGTGCAATATACGACTGATTGTTGTCCTATGGACAGAGTCTCCCACCTCAGCTGTAGATCTCTGCAGTTCATCCAGAGTGATCATGGGCCTCTTGGCTGCATCTCTGATCAGTCTTCTCCTTATATGAGCTGAAAGTTTAGAGGGACGGCCAGGTCTTGGTAGATTTGCAGTGGTCTGATACTCCTTCCATTTCAATATTATCGCTTGCACAGTGCTCCTTGGGATGTTTAAAGCTTGGGAAATCTTTTTGTATCCAAATCCGGCTTTAAACTTCTTCACAACAGTATCTCGGACCTGCCTGGTGTGTTCCTTGTTCTTCATGATGCTCTCTGCGCTTTTAACGGACCTCTGAGACTATCAAAGTGCAGGTGCATTTATACAGAGACTTGATTACACACAGGTGGATTGTATTTATCATCATTAGTCATTTAGGTCAACATTGGATCATTCAGAGATCCTCACTGAACTTCTGGAGAGAGTTTGCTGCACTGAAAGTAAAGGGGCTGAATAATTTTGCACGCCCAATTTTTCAGTTTTTGATTTGTTAAAAAAGTTTGAAATATCCAATAAATGTCGTCCCACTTCATGATTGTGTCCCACTTGTTGTTGATTCTTCACAAAAAAATACAGTTTTATATCTTTATGTTTGAAGCCTGAAATGTGGCAAAAGGTCGCAAAGTTCAAGGGGGCCGAATACTTTCGCAAGGCACTGTAAAACAGTACACACATACACAGGAGAACACGCCACTTGGGTGGTCCAGGATTATGTTAGCGATCACTGCTGTTCATGACACTTCTGAGTTGGCAGATTCATGAATGTCACAGCAGAGCATAGCCATATTCCAGCCATAGAGAAGTAATGTCTCTGTGTACACAGTGGCAAAAGTGTTTACAATGTGTTGGCCTCTCCTCTTCTCTTCTCCCTTCCTCTCCACTCCCTCTCCACTCCCTTCCTCTCCACTCCCTTCCTCTCCTCTCCTCTCCTCTTCCTTCCTCTCCTCTCATCTCCCTTCCTCTCCTCTCCTCTCATCTCCCTTCCTCTCCTCTCCTCTCCTCTCCTCTCCTCTCCTCTCCTCTCCTCTTCTCTTCTCCCTTCCTCTCCACTCCCTCTCCACTCCCTTCCTCTCCTCTCCTCTCCTCTCCTCTCCTCTTCCTTCCTCTCCTCTCCTCTCATCTCCCTTCCTCTCCTCTCATCTCCCTTCCTCTTCTCTCCCTTCCTCTCCTCTGATCTCCTCTCCTCCCCTCTCCTCTCCTCACCACTCCTCGGCTGTGAGAGGGAACTTCACTGTGTGATTTATTGTGGTGGTTAAAGAGTAGTGAACCTCACTGTTGACCTTGTGGACTGAGATAAATCCTTAATTCCACTAAACCAGCACATTTCTGAAAAGCATGCATACTGTGGCTTCACTTAACATCCAGTACCCATTATCATGTGAATGGTGCACAGTGCTCTCTCTCTCTACATGTCCAAGCATCACATGATACCAGACTACTCCCCTTTTCATGGATAAGCAAGATTAATGCATTAATGCACTATTTTACCCAGGATTAATAGCAATGAATCCATCCTACCAATGCACTAGATTAGACCTTTTCACTTTTGTCGGATGAAACACCTGAAATGTCAAACTATATAACTATACAGTCTAAGGGTAGGAGGGCAACAGTTTCATAATGTAAGCCTAATAACTGTATGGGTCCGAAGACATGCACACATTAGCCTTAAACTTCCCACAGCCTTTTAAAATGCAAGGAGAGGGGCTAAAATAAGCCAAGCATGTACAGGGAAAATTTCCTTTAATGGGCCATTTGCATGCAGAAAGTTACAAACCACTAGATCCTCTGTACTAGTCCTGTGTAAGAGGAGAGGAGAGGAGAGGAGAGGAGAGGAGAGGAGAGGAGAGGAGAGGAGAGGAGAGGAGAGGAGAATACTGTTACTGTTTGAGCCTGGGTGAGTTTCCATGTATCCTCGTGTGTGTGTGTGTGTGCGTGTGCGTGTGTGTGTGTGTGTGTGTGTGTGTGTGTGTGTGTGTGTGTGTGTGTGTGTGTGTGTGTGTGTGTGTGTGTGTGTATGTGACCCCCTGCTGATCGATGTGCCATACATTCGTTCCCCTGCAGTAATGATCCCTGTCACAGACGAGGAGAGGAGACAAGCCCCTCTACACCCCCCAAAACAGAAACTTTCATCAGATCGGCTCCAAACAAGAAACAAGTTGAGAAGATAACATCAAAAGGAAAGAAGACTTGCGCATGCTCTTTCTTTCTGTCCTCTCTTTTCTCTCGTTTTCAAGTGCAGCATCTCCAAACATCGTTAAAAAAGCTGTCTTTGTCACAAAGAAAACAATCCTAAAGTTTGGGGTGGTAGATTTCTCGGCTGCGACGAACGAAGCAAACTTTTATGTGCATCAACACAGAGACTAGCCCTGAGCAACAGTCTCATCTGAACACATCCAATAATACAAGTCTACTGCTTAGATTTCAAAGACTCAAAGCACTAAGAAATACTCTCTAAATTCACTTACAGTTTGAGCAGGAAATCCATGAAGCATCTCATGAACTGTTCTCAACACGCTACTGCACAAAGAACACGAGGAGTCAAGTTTGTAGGCTATAACAAGCTAAAGTTTACAGTATGTGCCAACTTAGTAGACAGCTTGAAAAATTCCTTTTCAGATGCTTTAGAGTGGGATAGCTGGATGTCAGAAATGTAATTATTCGGAGGTACCCGAAAAAGAGGCTTAAAACCATAGAATTAAAATAGAGTAGAATAGGATAGAATCAGTGCACCCTTTATGACATCATTGACTTGAATGGGGATGTTCGCTCTACTTACTCTAAATCTATGCTTAAAACTCAGGTCCAAGACAGCAAATCTAATTGATTACGCAACTAATGTATAATTATATTTATGGCAAAGTATTTATATGTTCCAGACAGTAATAACCTAACTTTGTGCTTTGCTTTTCTAACAAGCAGGAGAAGATGCAGGTCCATTATGATATTCTGAGTGAGTAACTAGGCATATACAGTTGAAGTCGGAAGTTTAAATACACTTAGGTTGGAGTCAATAAAACTCGTTTTTCAACCACTCCACAAATTTCTTGTTAACAAACTATAGTTTTGGCAATTCGGTTAGGACATATACTTTGTGCATGACAAGTAATTTTTCCAACAATTGTTTTACAGACAGATTATTTCACTTATAATTCACTGTATCACAATTCCAGTGGGTCAGAAGTTTACATACAATAAGTTGACTGTGCTTTTAAACATCTTCGAAAATTCCAGTTAATTATGTCATGACTTTAGTAGCTTCTGATAGGCTAATTGACATCATTTGAGTCAATTGGAGGTGTACCTGTGGGTGTATTTCAAGGCCTACCTTCAAACTCAGTGTCTCTTTGCTTGACATCATGGGAAAATCAAAATATTTGTTTTATTTTTTATTTGACCTTTATTTAACTAGGCAAGTCAGTTAAGAACAAATTCTTATTTTCAATGACGGCCTGTTCAGGGTGAGAACGACAGATTTGTACCTTGTCAGCTCGGGGGTTTGAACTTGCAACCTTCCAGCTACTAGTCCAACGCTCTAACCACTAGGCTACCCTGCCGCCAAGACCTCAGAAAAAGTCTGGTTCATCCTTGGGCGTTTCCAAATGCCTGAAGGTACCACGTTCATCTGTACAAACAATAGTACGCAAGTATAAACCACATGGGACCATGCAGCAGTCATACCGCTCAGGAAGGAGCCGCGTTCTGTCTCCTAGACATTAACGTACTTTGGTGCGAAAAGTGCAAATCAATCTCAGAACAACAGCAATGGACCTTGTGAAGATGCTGGAGGAAACAAGTACAAAAGTATCTATATCAACAGTAAAACAAGTCCTATATCGACATAACCTGAAAGGACGCTCAGCAAGGAAGAAGCCACTGCTCCAAAACTGCCATTAAAAAGCCAGACAATGGTTTGCAACTGCACATGGAGACAAAGATCATACTTTTTTGGAGAAATGTCCTCTGGTCTGATGAGACAAAAATAGAACGGTTTAGCCATAATGACCATTGTTATGTTTGGAGGAAAAAGGGGGAGGCTTGCAAGCTGAAAAACACTATCCCAACCGTGAAGCACAGGGGTGGCAGCATCATGCTGTGGGGGTGCTTTGCTGCAGGAGGGACTAGTGCACTTCACAAAATAGATGGCATCATGAGAAGGGAAATTACGTGGATATATTGAAGCAACATCTCAAGACATCAGTCAGGAAGTTTAAGCTTGGTCACAAATGGGTCTTCCAAATGGACAATGACCCCAAGCATACTTCCAAAGTAGTGGAAAAATGGCTTGAGGACAACAAAGGTATTGTCAAGGTATTGGAGTGGCCATCACAAAGGCCTGACCTTAATCCTATAGAAAATTTGTGGGCAGAACTGAAAAAGTGTGTGCGGGCAAGGAGGCCTACAAACCTGACTCAGTTACACCAGCTCTGTCAGGACTAATGGGCCAAAATTCACCCAACTTATTGTGGGAAGCTTCTGGAAGGCTACCCAAAATGTTTGACCCAAGTTAATCAATTTAATGGCAATGCTACCAAATACTAATTGAGTGTATGTAAACTTCGGACCCACTGGGAATGTGATGAAAGAAATAAAAGATTAAATAAATCATTTTCTCTACTATTATTCTGACATTTCACATTCTTAAAATAAAGTGGTGATCCTAACTGACCCAAGACATGGAATTTTTACTAGGATTAAATGTCAGGAATTGTGAAAAACTGAGTTTAAATGTATTTGGCTAAGGTGTATGTAAACTTCCGACTTCAACTATATACAAGGCGATTAGAAATACCAGACGGGCTCTTTTTTTTTGATCACTAATAATCTGAATAATTTGACAATTGTCTTCTTGACCATTGATGGCCTGATGAATCCTAACCCCACAAACCTATGTGAACTTTCCTCCACCTCTAAATGTGATGAGTTTGCGGCATATTTCAGAGATAAATAACCAACAATAGGCTGGGTGTCAGTCAAGCAAGACCTGATGAGAAGTTTGATGATGTGTGCCCGAGCCTACCACGCAAAGGCACTATGGATTTATTTTCCCTGGCTGACACAGACATGTTCAAGATATTGATAGCACAACTTAATAAGCCTTCTACCTGCCTTCTGGATCCAATCCGCACCACCTTCTTCAAAACAGTTTTTAATTTAATATCTGAAGAAGTGCAAGTTATTGTTAATCATTTCCTGTTCACAGGCAACTTCCTACTTGCACTGAAACCTGCTATGAAACCCCTTTTGAATAAAAGTAATCTAGATTCTTCAGCTCTTAGCAATTTTGGGCCAATCTCCAACCTTCCATTCTTAAGCTGTATCTTTGGAAAGTTCCAATCTGGTTTTCGGGCCCATCACAGCCCAGATACAGCTTTAATTAAAGTGGTAAACAATCTTAAAGCCAACACAGATTCCAAACATTTCTCTGTCCTTGTACTCTTGGATTTAAGGTGATGCATTCGACACTGTTGACCATGAGGTCATTCTTGACAGACTGGAGAGGTGGGTTGCACTCTCCGGTCGAGTTCTAAATAGGTTTAGGATCTATTTAACCAATGAAGTTTTTAAATCAACCCACGATTGTGCACCCCAATACATGTCAGACATGCTTTTAAGTTACATACCCAGTAGGTCCCTCAGGTCCTTTGGCACTGGCCTTTTAACTATCTCAAAGCCTCGGACCAAGAGGCATGGAGAGGCAGCCTTTCGTTACTATACCCCCAGCCTCTGGAGTAGCCTTCCAAGAGATCCTGAGCAGGGCAAAACGGTGGATAATTGTTTTTTTAAAATCTTGAAACACCGTTTTAGCTTTGCTTTTCCTTAGTGTGCTTTTTAATCGTTCAGTTGTTATTGTTATTCTTTAGTTTTTTATCCTCTTATGTTTGTTTTGTGGTAAATATTTCATTGTTTTTATTAGTTTTTTCCCCTGCAAAGATCATTTTGTTGCATTCCATGTCTGAAATGTGCTGTATAAATAAAGTTTTATTTTATGTAATTGGAGGATAAGAATTGAGCACATTCTCTCCCTTTACTGAAGGTGTGTAATTCACCTGTCATGCTGGACAGTACTCTGAATGAACTAACAGCTAAACCATTGAAATCAGTAACTAAATGAAGTGAACGAGCACTATGGAACTGGCATACGTGGCATCACCATTTCACATTCAGCAGATGTTATTATCCAGAGTGACTTCGAGTGAGTGCATTCAACTAAGGTAAGTAAATACTATGAATGGGAAATCTAACAGCTGTTCCTGCATGTTGTGTTTTACATGACATCTTACATACAAATGGGGTCCAAAAACCATCCAATAAGAGCATATCTGGTCTCTTCGGCCAGTGTGTGTGTATGCGTGTGCGTGCGCATGTGTGTGATCCCTACCTCCAAATGCCGGCCTCATGGTGAAATCATGATCATCTACTTTCAGAAGCTGCTCTGTCTTCAGCTTGCGATTCTTGGTCACATCTGGAGGTTTCTTTGTCAAGGAACTGGGAGATGACAAAACAAGACAACACCATATTAATGAATGATGAGTTGATAACTGGTGGAATGATTTACACAAAGGACATTCTAAATTGGCGTTATTGCGAAAGCCATTAGGAATCTGAATGTGTCTTTGTACTAAACGGGACCCTTTTTCCTAGTGTACTACGTATAAGTATAATGCAATAGGGCTCTGGTCGTGCACAAAAGTAGTGCACTATATAGGGAATAGGGTGCTATTTGGGAAGCCTTTGACTCCATTAAATGCACTGGTTACAAATGTGCCTATTCTTGTAAAGGGCTCCCTTGCCAAAGAGACCTTGGTCTCTATGGGAACAATATAACTACAATAGAACTGCCTAAATAAAGGTTAAATAAAAAATGTAAATATCAAGCACAATCAAAGCTGAATGGGAAATGTTGCTTTTCAATGATAACCAGGGCCAACAGCTTTTTGGGGGCCCTAAGTGAGACATTTTAGTTCCCCCCTGTATTGATGGTGGAGAGATCATTTTTTAGTTTAGAGTTAATTTCCTGCAATTCTACACATTTTGCCATCGGGTGTAGAGAAAATGTTCCGGTTTTAAAGCAAGTTTTCTGAAGTGCTACACATTTTGCCATTGGGCGGAGAGAAAATGTGGCAATTTTATGACATATTTCATGGAACTCATTTTGGGGTGGAGATAATTTATTTCAGTTTTTCAAATTAATTTGAAAGCAAATTTCCTGCTATTCTACACGTTTGGCCATTACTGATTTCATGTGGTATTGGAAGCTCAGTTCCCAGTGGGAAATTGCACTTGAACGACCCTCCAAATGGGAAACTCCGAGAAAATGATGTTCCTGTAGTAGCTAAGTTGTGATGTTTAACTACCGACCTTTCACCTTTTCAATCAAAAGATGATTACAAATCATTTTTAGACAATTAGAACTTGTCAATATGGAGAATGTAGTTAGTTTGACCATATGTCAATGTTAAGCAAGCTAGCTAACGTTTTATTAGCAATGTGAGCTAGCTTATCAAGCTTCCCAGTGCTTATGTCCTTTATGCCTGGAGCTGGCCCTGATGATAACAGTAACATGTCATCTGTAGCCCGCTCCCATCTTTGACAGATAGACAAAACGAGCCTGAGAGACGTGGTCGTGCTTTGATCGTACTGGAGGCACTGGCAGCCAGCTGCTAATCTGTCATTGATGAGTAGGAACAACAAGTACCTATAGGTTCTACCCTGGCTGTCTAGTGTAAAACTTGAAACGACCACCTTCTGTCTGGGTCATGATGCATTTGTACTGCTTTCATCCTTTAACCTCATCCTCAGGCTCAATTGCTACCAGATAGAGATCTTTCTCATATGTCCCTTTACTCTTTAACCTCATCCTCAGGCTCAATTGCTACCAGATAGAGATCTTTCTCATATATCCCTTTATAATGACTGTAGTCATTGAATATTTTGTCCATGTCCAATTCTGTCTGCAGTGCACAATGAATGATTAGGCTATATTAACACTGCATTTTGATTGTCTGCGTGGTTCATCACAATCACTATGTTTACAATCATCATCTTCGTCGCAATGATCATCAACATCTTATTTTTCTACTTCATCATCATCCGCGTTTATCATGATGTTCCAATCTACTGCATCAAGAAAGGGTGATATCAAGTTTTGTGAAATTCAACCTTTGATGAAGAAGAATATTGTGTACCCCTCAGATGACCAGACACATCATAGCAATGAACCATGTTGACAGACAGACATGGAACAGATCTTGAACCATTGCGCACCAAAAACCCACACCTGGGTGATCAATATTCGGGTACCACTTACGGGCCATGCTTTGTGGTCTCTGGTCCATGCTTTGCCGTCTCCACGGTTTCCGTCCATCTCCGTACTCGGTGTCCAAGCCTACGGCATTCCCCGGTAACGACCAAACAGAAGAGTAAAAACAGCGGTTTAGTCAGATAAGGCATCGTGCCACGGGCAAGCATAAAATTCCACAAGTGAGTCCAAAAGTCCGTTCAGTCCATGACTTGTCCTACAGGT